>NC_079459.1:20300079-20590079 GCF_903798145.1 Danio aesculapii | reverse complement strand
ATGTCCCCATTAAAAAAGACAAATTTCATCCCTGCACCATTCAAGCAAAAAGTCATAGCCTAGGTTTTTTTTATTTAGCAGCTTTTTTATAAAAACATGGAGATTTTTGTTATCTTTTTTATATGCGTAAATACCACATTTACTACTGCGACGTCACTGAATTGTTCAGATAAGTCAAAACTGTTTAGTTGCTCATCATCTGCAATGTTCAATTCATTATGTTTCACAAGATTATCAGACAGTCAACATCTCACTAAATGTCTGCTCACATCAAATGTGTGATGCATAACAAACATGTAAAAATGCAGCCCAAGCTGATTCATTTATGATTTCAAGTATATATTCTGAAACTGAAACTGCAAAGGTGGATATATTTGGTCACATTTCCATCCACCAGCACATTTATTATGAGTCACTGCTGACAGCTAGACAATATTTATGGGGAGTCTAGACAAGTATTTATTTATAGCAGACTCTCTTGACATTGTTCGCCTGAAACTATTTAATAAACAGAAAATACACATTTGAAGTACATTTGAAATATATATAATACAACACAGACAGCATAATGTTAGTAAGTGTTTTTTCCATTAAGTTTATATATATAAATATATTATACAGTACCGACAGCATAATTGTGATATGTGTTTTTTTCCATTAGTTTGGCTGAGTATAAAGATGCTTTAGGGCTGGAGATCAGCACTAACAGAGCTCATCTGTGATTTCCTTGAGATATGTTCTTCACCCGAAATTCCCTTGCCAGACCAGCTGTACTCAGCTTGCTTAATTCCACACAACAGCAGATCAGATCAGGCAAACCACAGAGCCTCTTAAGCCAGAGAAGACGTTTAGTTTTTTTAATTACACATGCTCCTGTTTCAGCCCTCCAGGCTGTAGAGACAGCACTGAAACACCTTTACCAACATACAACAAAGTGGCAAAAACGAGCCTTTTTTTTTTACATTTTATTTATTTATTTATTTTTTTAATTCAACGTTGATTGACATACGAGTCCCTTTTACATTTTACAGTTTTATTTAGATTATTATTATTATTATTACTATTAATATTAACAGCAGCGTTATTATTAATTTCCATATTTATACTAAAAAGCCTCAAAAGTACATTATGTTGTCCAGCAGCTGCAATATTTGTCAAACTGTTGTGAGTTTATTGATCTGCTGGCACTCTATGTGTGCAGAGTAATACGGAAGGGTGAGGAGGCTGTACGAGTGCTAATATTTGCAGAATAATGCATAGCAAACATTTTACTGTTTATTTTATTTAGTAATGCAGTTTTCACTTTGTTCAAATAATTATATTATTAGTAATAATTACATGATTATTTACATATTCATTTATCACATATTAGTAAATAATAAATAATACTTTTTATTTTTGAAACTCATTAAAGATAAACTAAGAATAAAGATAAAAAAATATATTTTTTAAATCAAATATATTAGGAAATTCATATTAAAAAATAATAAAATAATATTTTGTTTGAAACTTTTCTAAATAAATGAAACAACAAATAATAGTTTACTATTTGATGTTTTAAAAGCAGTAATAATAATTATTATTACTACTATTATAATTGTTGCAGCTTTTTTGCTCAATGTGCGCAATATAAAATAATATTAATAATCAGACATGCATGCATACATGCATATTTTTATTAATTTCGAAATCCTCAAATTTATTTATTTTTTTAATGGCTTGGCCAATTAAACTAGCGTCAGGACCAAGATTACATGAGCCTTCGCATATTGAGCTGTCCTCAATCCAGTCACTCCAAATAATCCCATCAAAAGAAGTGCCTGACTATATTTGCGTAATTGAGTAGCTCTAACTCACCTACCCAGTTTAATAAACTCTTTTACTAAGACTCCAATTGTCCTCAAAAGACACAAACAAACATTCCAGAAAGCCTCCCTTTTGGCCAAAGGTCATAGTTTTACACTGCTAACCTATAATACAGAGCAAATGCCAGCTGGCCTAAAGTGAATGATGTCTCCATGTCTCCGCACCATAGGGCCAGGTCTGCAGGATTCATCTGGCCGCTAACCAGCTTTCAGAAAGTCACCTTCCATCCTCTTGGCTTGGTTTATACCTTTCAACTTCTTCATTCCTTTAATGTTTGCTGGACTGGATTTCAGTAAATAATTGGAGCTGCCAACTAAACCCAGACTGAGCTAGCGATGTCTGCTCGAGTTAGAAAAATGCAACGTACACTCCGATTGATGTGGTGAATCCAAGACAATGGTGTTGAATGCAGATTTGGGGATGAAACGCTTTGTACAGGATGCCCGAGGCGGTTCGGTTCAAATAGGTTTAGTCGCACGTCGTTCTAAGATTGCAGACATACCTCGTATGGTCCAAGCGCTCATTTGGATTCATTCACATTTTGCTTGTTTTCAGTCATGTCACCCTCCCACTGGATGACAATAGTGATGAAAGCCGCCGAGTGCTGACACAGTATGCAGGAACACGGTGCTCTGCCAACTGTTTATTTTCTGTGTTTGTGCTTTCAAAGTGCTTTCATTACACAGAACCGGGGAGTTGCAGGCTTGTTGAAAGGATATTTTTGGCATCCTTTGATGAAAATAGTATTTGGTGTTGTCACAACTGATAAGAAAGTGGGATGCTCATATGTCCTTGAAGAAATCAGGTTAGAGACTTTTGAGCTTTTTTTTTGCAGCAAAAATGTTTGAATTTATTAATACAGTTACCATTTTTGCTTCTGAAGAAGTAAAAAAATATATACATTTATTATAAGTTTATTTATTTTTGCCATTCCCAGATGTTTTCTGGTTATTTACAATTATGAATTGCAATTTGGCACCTTGATCTCTGCTGGGTCATCTGTTGACGATGAATATTTAATACATTTTGTAACTTGAAACAAGGGCTGGGTGATAAAATCGGTATCGATATTTATTGACCGAACACCATTGTCAATAACGATAAAAAAATAACAACACATGCGAAAAAGAGTGCCATATAGCAACAGTGAGGAGATTGTAATGAAAAAGGATGTAAGGATGTGGCTTTTTGGTTTCTTTTCTTGTGCATCCCAGCCACTAGCACCCTATCTGAAAAATTTCTTAACATAATGTAGTCATCATTCATCATTCAATTTCACAATTTGTAATGCTGCAGTGTGTATTTGAATAATGATGTTGGGTCCTTTACTTGTAAGCTCAGATTTGATTATCATAATTTGTTTTGTTGACAGAGTTTGAGGTTTACAGTATCATTATTATTGACACCTTACAGATGTTGATCTACCTTTACCACTGCACACACCTGGTAACATTTTATTTATCAAGTTTAAGAGTATCTTTATTTTATTAAAAAGAGATGAGATGGATATTTTAGTTTTTGACTATTAAAACTATTAGCTTTAGTAATGTTGTTAAATAAATGTGGTTAAATAAAAAAAATCCTAATATTCCTAAATGTACAGTTAAAATATTCAATAATTATCGATACTGAAGGATTTTTTTTTTGCAATGTCGCCCAGCCCAATTGAAACTAACTTTGTATAAGAAACTATTTCCGTAAAATAACAGAAAATGTACCGGTAGTTTATTTTTGTGCTGTAACTTACAACATCAACCCAGAAAATACACTGTGAAAAATTCTGGATTCCACATACTTGATTTGTGTTGGGACACAAATTTAATTTAATTTATTTTATTAGTTTTTGCAAATTAAAGTGGATTGAACATAAAAAAATTAAGTTGTCCAACTCAAGAATTGTGTCATTTCAGCTTATTTTAAATTAGTTTGAACAAAAAGCAAACTTGTATATCACTTTAAATGATTAAAAATGTCAAAAAATAAATGTCACTTTTTCAAACTTTTCAACTTCAAAAGTTGCTGCAATTCAGTCAATGCAATTAAAATAACATAAATGAAAAACGATCACATAAATCACAGATAAACATTTAAAATGGTTAATTAATTTTTATAGTGTCTGAATGTACTTTGAATTGTCATTTAATAAGTTATCAATATATGTTTCTTTATTTAAGGAGATAAAAAGACCCATTGAGATGAAAAAAAATAAATAAAAAGTAAAGATAATACAAAATACAGTTTAGTTATGCAGCTATACCACATTATAATGTGTTAAAAACACACACTGAGAAATGGACTGTTGTTGTTTGTTATAAAGGATTGAGTAAAATTATTTAATTGGGATAAGCTCAGACATTTTTAGTTCAGACTGAAGAGTATTCCAGGCTCACTTCCCTATTCAGTTCGAACCTGGGGAACAGACAAATTATAAGTTTCATTTAAACGTAGGGCATAGTGGCTCTTTGACCTATGAAGAAGGAAACATATGTATAAATGCGCCAGATCCAAAAGTACCTTGTAGACCAGTCATCCAGTGGGTGTACCTTACATTCAGAGAAGGCCAATTGGCTTTGGCATACAGTTCACAATGGTGAGTTAGTCTACGACAAACCTCATAGCGCTATGATAAACACAGTTTAGAGGCTGAAGACTTTGGTTGAGGCATTGATATATATATAAAACATCACAATAGTCAAGCAATGGTAAAATGTGGCAGATACCAAATGTTTACAACAGGGGTGTCCAAACTCAGTCCTGGAGGGCCGGTGTTCTGCAAAGTTTAGTTCCAACCCCACTTAGACACACCTGAACCAGCTAATCAAGCTCTTTTCAAGTATACTAGAAACTTCCAGGCAGGTGTGTTGAAGGAAGTTGGAACTAAATTATGCAGGACACCAGCCCTTCAGGACCGAGTTTGGACAACCCTGGTTTACAAGTTTTAGGAGAAAATCAGGATCAATTTTGATAGTAAAACCCAAGCTGTGAAGTGCGAACCAAATAATAATAAATAATAAAAATATATCAAGTTAATAATTAAGTAATAGTTTTAGCACACTTGTAAATCATTTGTAATCTTGGTTAAACACAACACAAGGTTGTAATACGTTTTATTTAATTAAACAGAACCAAGTAATAATACATTTAATTAAAAAGAATAAATACTGTAATTAATGTATTATTGGTTATGGTAATGTTATTCAATGAATAAACCTAATGAAGTTTTGCTTTATTATAATATGTATTCTTTTGAATTTATTAAATAATTTAGACTTTTTTAAGTGGTTTTACTCTTTGTAAACCCAGCACAAGACAATTTTTTTTCTTTAGGCTGTACAATCGAAGTCTTTCTATTGTCTTGACTGTTTATGTCTTTGGTTATGTAGAGAAATGAGTCAAGGTTTGGAAACCTATCATCATGAATGCTTTCCTGGGGCTTTTTAAAGCTACATTTAAGGATTTGTTTGTAAGTTAGGCCCGTTTAATGTGGCTGTGGTGCACAGCGGTGACGTGACTTCTAAACGTTTTGCATCTTAAACGTCCATTTTGTGCATAATTTAATTTTTGAGCCGAGTGTTTTTATGGAGGTCTCATTTATGCTGACTGCGAATTTAATGTCTGCAGTAGAGGCCCCAAAGCAAGTCTATTTTTCTAATACTTCTATGCAGAGTATCAGCTCAAAATCACAATGGCCCACAAGGGGCCCTGAGGACAGGATAAATGAGACTCTTCTCCAGTCATTTTCTCAGGGTGATAAGGCCAGATGTTGGTAGAAGAAAAGCGACATTGACCGAAGGCTGGGAGAACAGACTCGTATATAAACACTGATGCTTCGCTTGAATAAACAGATTCTGTTATGCCAGGAAACCCCAAGTTACAAAAAAACAAGGAATGAAAGTTTTTGATTTACTGTCCTTTTCAAGGAAGTCAGTGTCTGGGCGACAGTGAGAAATATGGGCTGAGGGAGACGTTTCTTTCATGTCGTGAAAAGGATAGAAGAGGACCTTTGATATCCGAGACGCGCTGAACTCTTTGAAAGGATAAACTCTGATTTAATTCTGTATGTCCATACTCTTTGATGATGGTTTCAGCATGGCTATTGTTGTACCAAATGTTTTTTTGGTGAAAAGTCTTCGCGTTTTGTTGATTCAGTGAACATTAGAGCGCCTTTTCGAATGTACACATCCACACCCAAAGTTATGTTCCAGTGCCTTTTCATCTGGAGCTTCTACATGAAAAGACTTTACGCTGTAAGTTCAGCTGTTTCCAAAACCGTGACGTTAACTTAAATAAGAATAGAGCAGGTGAGTTTTAAGAGGGGCAGGCAGTGAAAACTCAATCCCTGGCCATGTACACATATAAAGAGTTCCTTAATTATTCCAAATTGTGATTCCTGCGTGACAGAATTTTCCATCTGGGAATGACTTCAAGACTGTGTCTGCTACTGTGGCACTGTTTGTTCCATTCCTCACTGAAACTTCATCTAATTCGGGGATTTTTAAATGTTATTATATAATTTACTAGAAATGAATTAAATAGATGGAGCAAAAAAGCTAGTACTATTTTAAAGGAACACTACACTTTGTTTTGGAAATAGCTTCATTTTGCAGCTCCCTTAAGGGTTAAACAGTTGAGTTTTACCATTTTTAATCTATTCATTTGTTTTGTATTAAGGTTGATTAATACTTTCACCAGGCGCCGTGTTGCGGACCTCCGCTGACTAAGGCTGTGCGATTTTGGGGAAAATATCTAATTGCTTTTTTTTTTTTTTTGTGACAGATATCGATTTGATTTGTGAATTATTATTATTTTTTTTTTCGTTGTTAAGCTTCAGCTCAATGATCTGTATCGTAGCTTCCTGCTGCTAAAATGTGAGTGTTGGTTTAAAAAAGAACTAAAAAAGATATTAAATTACTTAAACATTTATTCAAATTTATATTTAAACACTCAGAAATTAAACACTCATTTTCTCTAGAGCAAACGGTAAACACATAAAATGACCTTACCTTTTTGTAAACAAGTCAATCTCAAATTAGGGAGATATAGTGTAGCTTATTATACAAACATAAAATAATGATAAAAATACAGAACACTCAGCAAACTAACATGGCTGAAACAACTCTGAAATTGTACTTTGCTGTTGCTTGCTACTAGATTGTCACTGGCAATACTTTTAGTTAACTTTTAGCAGGACACTCATCACTCAATTTTGCTCACACAATTGGCTAGTAAGTCTATCACACACAGACGGCAGTCACGCATTTGCTCTGGCCAGGGGGAATTAAATAATACAAATATATTTCATATCGCAGCCTCTTGCGATTTGATTTCGATTAATCGCACAGCCCTACCCTATCGAAGACTGCACGCACAAGGACAAGGCTTTTATACTTGATGCGTTCGCCATTGTGATATTCTTTAAAATGACAGGGGGTGTTTAAAAGAAAGTGACCGCAGGTCACACGGATAAACAGAGAAGTAGGAAGTTTCTGGAACTACGTCATGTCATTAATATCGTAAAAATGTTTTTTTTACTAATTATTTTTATTATTTTCATAGTTTATTTTAATGATTATAAAGATATTTATTATAACCAAATATTTTTTTCCAGTTATCAAAAAAAATATTTTGTTACTTCATTTTAGTTATGTAACTATTAAATTGTTTTAAATTCAAAATTGTAACGTATACATCAGTGTAAAACCTATGAATGGTGGAAAAACACACATTCTGTAATTGTGTATTAAAACCACATGGGTCTCCACTTTTGCCGTGGCCTGTCTTTTTGGCTTTAACAAACCAAAGTCCCTTTAAGCAAGTCTTTTCACTCAGCGGCCATCTTTGAAACACCCCTCGGGCAGTATGCTCGAGCATTCTGTCTGAATGGGGAAACATCAAATTCTCCAAAACTGTTTGACAAGCTTACCATTGAATTTCATATTTAGAATCACCAATAAAATTAAACGACAGCTGTGTCTTTAGTTTAATTTCTAAACATCCAAATCACACAAAATCTGCAGAAACACACGTCTGGTCTGAGCCCCTCCCCCGGAGAATTGTCAGTCTATAGCGATAGATGATTGGCTCCTGTACTAGATGGCGGGCTTTATTTGCTATGTAGCAATCGATGATTGGCTCCTGTACTAATAGGCGGGCCTTTATTCACTTTATACACTTTTTTTTTCCCATTCAAAAAGGTACAAGTGACTTGTCTTGTGTATTCTATAGTCTTTGAAAAAACCTATCCCTCAAGTTTTTCTAAACTTTTTAAATAAAAACTTTCCTTCTTTCCATGCAGCACATTTAGCTTAGCATAAATTATTGAATCACATTAGACTAATTAAAAATGATTAGAACATTTTAAATATTTTTTTCCGTATTTAAAGCTCAGCTCTTCTGTAGTTACATTGTCTTCTAAGACCAAAGAAAAGTGAAAAGTTACTATTTTCTAGGCCGATATGTCTAGGAACTATACTCTCATTCTGCCGTAATAATCAAGGAAGTTTGCTGCTGTACCGTGGCTGCAGCAGGAGCAATGATATTACGCAGCGCTGTTACCTAACAGAGGACTATATTCAGATGCTACATATTATCATTGTGCCTGCTGCTTTTTAAAAAATTTGGAGCGAGATGCTAAAGGTCTAATCCGAGTCAATGATTTATGCTAAGCTAAGCTAAAAGTACTGTTCCCAGACCCGGAGATCAGCTGAATGGATTAAAAAATGGTGAAGCGCAACTGTTTAACTCTAGGGGAGATCTAAAACGAGCCTTTAAGTTCCTTTAAATTGAGATTCTGATAAGTTTCTAGGCTTTTGAGTCTCTGTAGAAACTTTTCATCCCCTTAACAGTACCTGTTTTATTTTGACTCTTTTGGTAAATGACTATCTTTACATGACTCACATCAAGGAGCTTAAAATGATAGCTATTCACTGTTGACCACTTTTGCATGACTCTGGAATATTCCATTTTGATTGGTTGTGTTGTACTTTGGCAATGCAGTGGGTTGCAGATCACAAGTTACCCTATTTAAAATGTACTGTAACAATTTCAGCCACTTTTAATAACTGAAATAAAGAGCGGAGCACATATTTACATATTCAAATGATTGCTAACTTTTAGTCGCTGCTATTTTCTGCTTTAGTTTTGAGATATTTACTGACCAGCAGTCACAGTATTTATCCATTACTTTTTTTACTCATATTTTAAATCCAACAGATTGACTGAATCATTCTCATAAACAACCCAAGGGCTTTTTTCTAGAGAACTTGGAGTGCATGTCATCTTCTCGGAAAATGCCATCATTCCTAGTGCTAACATAATCACTGTTTAATGAACCAGATATAGAAGGCAATAAATTTAGTCATCGCAATAAAGACTTATCCATAGGGACGAGTGTTAGCCAATGCACAACACACAGTCTCGGGTTTGCTTAAAGGTTATTGCGTCTAATAAATAATCACATACACTTGTAATGCAATTTAGCTTAAATGCATAGTTACTTATGATTTAGCTTAAAGGCATTAAGTTAAAACATTTAAAAACATTTACTTATTAAAAATTGAAATGTTTGATTTGCTCCATTTTTGTGAACAACCCCCCCCCCCCCCCCCAAACAAACATCTCATCACATTTCTGCACACTATAGTCTCTTAACAAACCATAAATTCTGCAGAAACATGTCTCTGTGTGATTTTGTCTAGGCAATGTAAGTAAAGTTTTAGACTTTATTAACTTTTCATTGTATGTATAAAAGTCATTTACTCACCTCTTGTTGTTTCAAACCTGAATGGTGAAAATTTGTCTATGTATTTTAAATGTGCCCTCACAATAAAAGCATTGGGGTTCAAATTTGGTTATTGGCCTTAAATGTAAAAACATGGATATGAAATTGTCATTTACTTCTCATATCATTCTAAATTTTGTAGATTTTTTTCCTTGTGTAAAAAATACACTGTTTACATCTATATAATGGTAGGAAACAATGTGCAAATATACTTTGGACCCTAATGAATTTCACCGTATTTGAGCTAGAATGGTTAAATTCAAAAAGGATGTTTGTTTTGTTTGACTTTCCTTCTTATGTGAAAACAGTTTGTTGTGTCTGTTTAATGAGTCTTTTTTTTTTTTTTTTTTTTTTGCATGGTCAAACTGTTAAATTAGATATTGAAAATTGTCTTCATTGTCTCACCTCATGTCATTCCAAACTTTTGTACAGTAGTCAACATTTGAAGGGGATCATCACCTTTCATCAAAATGAGTGGTGTAATGGATCATAAATCTCATGGTTTGGATTGCATAATGGTTTTTTAGTCACGGGTCGGACCATTTTTCGATCAGCCAAAAAGGGGAGGAGACAAATGTAATTTGCTTTCCATTTATTACAAAAACAGCACTACAAGAAACAACCAGAACTTAGAACCTGTAATTTTATTAAATATAAAATTAATTATCAAAAACAAATAGTAAAATATTCAGTACTGTGAAAAATTCACTTTTACTTCTGTTGCTGAAAACACTAAATGTATAAGTCTAACATAATAATTTGTACAACCCATATTTATTTTTTAGTCTCATTTTCGATAAATGATTCAGTTATTCACTCATAAAACGTCATGTTTCATTGCTAGATGGATCATTTTTGAAGAATTATTCAGTGGCATATTTTTGATGGCTGGTTGGCGCAACTTATTGGTTAAATTTTGTAACTGCTGCCTACAGCTTTCATTTTTGAGCGTCAAGTTAAACGCATATGACAGTGATTTTAATCTTTACCATAAACATCAGATTTTATCTAAACTATAAACTGTTATGCCAGTACTTCTGTGTTATTTGACTGTTTGTAAACAAAAGACTGAATCTCTTTCTTGATTTTTGCATGTTTCAAACACAGATTTGAGTGTAGCGATTCGAAAACATATGCAAATCACCATCATTTATAATTTATGTTGTGGGTGTTGAGATCCCAATCTTTTAATTATTAATCAAGCAGCTTATACTGAATGCATTAATGCAGGCTAAACAAGTAGTGACAGAAAACACTTTTAATAACCTAAGAAACCCACCACATCTGAACAGAGAGGGGTCTGGATGCAGACCTGGCGCAGTGCAATCTGAGCTGCATCCAATGCTTTTTAATGCGCTCACCTAACCCCACCCCTAACCCTACACGTCACAGTGACGTCACTCACTCCATTGAGTGCATTGTGTCTGACATTGCATCGCTGAGTGATGCAATCTCAGCTTGCATCATAAAGGCAGCATCCAGATACTATTGTCTGAACAGCATATTACAACTTCTGTCATCATTATATTTACAGGAAAGCCTAAATGCTTTCATACAAGGTTCAGGTGTGTTCCGAGCCATCGGTTGTGATCCATACGAATCACGGATCAACCGTGATCCATTACACCCCTAATCAATGTTGTCCTAAAACTATTGAACAACATCCATTCTTGTCCCAGAAAACTTTTGAAAAACATTTTTGATTCACTTTGAATGTTGACTGACTACTGTATATCTTAATCATGTGAACAACATTTCAGTGTGCTTGTGTCCAATCCATATCATTTAAGTAACGGGGTCCAAATTTGTTTGTCCTCATTATATTTACTTTATGGACAAAAACAGTTTAATTGGGAAATAAATAATGTACGGTCTCATGTTGTTTTAGACATGTCTCTCTGATAAATGTCTTAAATCTCAATATAATTTAAGTAAATTGGGTCCAAATGAGTTTTGAAAACCACAGATTTTCACTAGATGGACAAAGACTGTTGGTTGGTGCATTAGGGAGCAGATTAGAATGAAGGGTACTTTTGGTGTTGACGTATGGTGGTAGAAGATTTTGGCCTCGGGGTTGGGAGGTAGAGGTGTGAGAAAGGCCTGTCCTTATGTGCAGTTTAACCTGATCTGGGCCATTATAGCTGGCTTTTTTTTTGGCTAGTGAAATGAGATGGTTCAGGGGGTTGGTGGGTGGGCTGGACAAGAGGAGGGGATGGAGAAAATACAATCCTGAGGTGGAACTGATATGAATCTCTTCTTTGTTTCATATCAGTGTTGGGCTTCTGCTCAGGGGGCCGTGTTTAGTGTAGTTTGGGGCCTGAAGTGACAGTATTTGGTGTCTAAGAGGAGGATTTCTACCCCGTACTGGGGGTTTTCCATCCCACGGGTCAGAGCAAAGAAAAAAAAAAGCTTTTATAAGGGTCAAATAAGGGTGAAAGGTAGCCGATGGAGTTAAAGACCTTGGATGTATTGTGCTATTGAATTTTTTCGGTAAGATTTCAGAATTTCTATTTGTATAATGTCCGAAACTCTTTTTCCCATCCTGCTATTGCCTTAGAGCAAATTGTGCATGCTTCGAATGAAATGCGTTTGTATGTGTGAAATCTGGCTGCTTTGAAAGTTCAAGGGCGATGCTGAGAAGAATTCCAATGTTTAGTATTTGACCATGAATGCTGCACAATGCTTGACATATTTCTATGTTTTTCCTCTTTCTATTTTTTTTTTAAAGACATAATGTATAAATATAATGTTACATGTTAATTATATGCACATTAGGGTTGTCTGTGTTAACATAGAAAAGTATGGCAACATTCCAAATCCACATTTCAGTGCATTTACATAGTTTCTTTCAGGTCGTGTGCATTTTTTTTAATGGTTTTTAGTAATTATATTTATTATGGATCTGTATCTGTATGCTGTACTATAAATGTGTATTATATATATATATATATATATATATATATATATATATATATATATATATATATATATATATATATATATATATATATATTAGTAATTTGAGTATTTGTAATTTGTTACTTTTACACCACTGCATGTATTTGTGTGTGTGTGTGTGTGTGTATGTATATATATATATATATATATATATATATATATATATATATATATATATATATATTATACATACATACATACATACATACATACATACATACATACAGTGGTGTAAAAGTAACAAACTACAAAAACTCAAACTACTGTAATTGTGTAGCTTTTCTCAGGAATTGTAATTTACTAAGTTGTTTTAAAACTGTGTATTTTTACTTTCCCTTGAGAATATTTTTAGTGCTGTATCGGTACTTTTACTACACTACTTTTCTTCAACCTGTTGTCAGTACTTTATTTTTCTTGTTTATGGGGATTAGAAAAATCAGTCCTGTGATTCCCGTCCAATCAAACCGCACATAGAAAGCAAATTACATAATACTGAACAACCTCAAGAAATGAGCGATTAGCGATTACTAATGGCAGAAAACTGTTTGGAAAGCATTAAAAATGTCCTAGAAGATGTCCAAAATCTTAACAAGCAATCATACAGAGAGTGTTTACATGCATGTCATTAATGAGAAGATGATGGATGTTGTATTTTGCTGGAGACGTTGTATTTTGTGTGGAAATGAAAACTAGGTTGACGTCAATGTCCAACGCCCAACCTAAAATCAACCAAATATCAACGTCTAATGATGTTAGGGCTTGACGTTGTGTGGACGTTACCACTATGATGTCTATCAGATGTTGGATTTTGGTTGCCATACCTGACATTAATGTCAGTATTTGATGTCAATATGACGTTGGTTTAAGATGTTGGATTTTGGTCACTTTCTAATGCAACCTAAAATTAACCAAACATCAACGCCATTATTGGTGATCAAAATAACATTGTCCTTAGATGCTGGTTAGACATTGAATTTTGGTCACTTGGCATCACAACCTTAATCTAACCTAATATTAGCGTCTTATGAGGTTGTGTGCCTGCTGGGCAATAACTAAATGCCCTACAGAATGTTACGTTTACACATACACAAATTACATGTAAATGCATAAGCTTTTTACAGCGTATTACTCACTACTCTTGAGCATCTTTGAAAGGTGTACTTTTAACTCAAAGCATTTTAGTATTATTCACAACAGATACTTTTACTCTGCTTGCACTACATTTTTAGGCAAGTAATGGTATTTTTACTTGAGTGATTTTTCAGTGATCTTTCCACCAATATATGTGTGTGTGTGTGTATGTGTGTGTGTGTGTGTATATATATATATATATATATATATATATATATATATATATATATATATATATATATATATATATATATATATATATATATATATATATATATTGGAAATGTGATGATACTAAATTTCTAAATTATTAAATACTTATCAAAACCTAACTTAAGTGATTTAAATGAAGACGCCATGTAGACTCACACAACAACAAAAACTCAAAGTAGTTTCTTTAAGATTTGACAGAAATTCCACCACACAATTTTTTTGCAAGTTTTAATATCGCTTTTACCCAATTCAAAGTAATTCCATTAATTTCAAAGTAGTTTCAAAGTAAGAGACATTTTAAAATACTATTATTAAAACAAATTTTTCCCACCATCTCAGTATCAGTTATCTTATTTATCACCGGTAACTAATTATTGGTGCAACCCTAATATACACATTAGCACAGTAAAGACACAAAATAGTGGTGAAAAATGACAGTGGTTTCACCATCAGTTGATGAAGGAAATTATACAAGTACGTATTATTTGACCAGTCTGCCTAGTCTTTACTGATTTGAAGTCTTTCTCTTCCAGGTAATTTCATAGCTCTCCATTAGAGAGGATCAGTGCTGGGTTTATTGTGTCTCTCAGGTCATCTGCAGCCCACATTCCTCTTTCTTTTGACCTGATAAGTGTCTTTCTGTATCCAGTGTCTATCAGATAACTGAGCGTTTCTCTCCCGGGAGCTGCAGAAAGCCCGAGTGTGAACAGCTTTGGCAGATTGTGTGTCCGCACCTGAACCTGATACCATTGGGTGAGAAAGTGTGGGATCTTGCAGTTCAGAGAAATCAGCCTCTCGCTTTTGCAATGCATTGTTAGGCCTGGCTGGGTGATAGAAATGTAAAATCAAATCGTCAAATCGTTTTTGAAAATTATGGGTCAGAAAAATAAGTGTGATTTCAGCTAGAATAAAAGCAGTTTTAAATAAAAAAAACAAAACATTTTAGGGTCAATATTATTAGCCCGTTAAGCAATATATATATTTTATATTTATATTTAGTTTAAAAAAAACATATATTATTTGTAATACAATTTTGTCCATTAATACAAGCAGTACGATATATGAACTGTACCTTTACTTACGACAACATGAGCTTTTATAACAAATAAACTAATGTAAATATTATCCCACTTTTTGAGCACTGTCGAGCAAGTTTTTACAGTCCTATGATTGGTCTTTGTCTTCACCTGCTTAAGAGAAAAGGCTGCGATTGGCTCTAAAACTGTCAGCAATGTTCACTGTTGAGTGATGCGGGAAGAACAGCCGCGGTTACAGTCTATATGTGTATAATGCGCGGTTATCACTGTAAGAGACGCGGTGGAGAAAACTCGCACTATACAGACAAGCTCATATCTGGATCCACAAGTTTTGCTTTAGTAGCAGAGGAAAGGAAAAGTTACCTTACGAACATGTCAGCAGGTCAAATTCTCAAAGTGAGAGAGAGAGAGAGAGAGAGAGAGAGAGAGATGTTTTAGGGTTGTTTTAGGGTACTAGGAAGACATTTTCTCCCTAATAGTGAAATAGCGGCTTGTGTGCTGTACCTTCTTCAGTGTCAGTAAAAGACTGTCCAGCAAACTAACAAGAAGTGAATTGTGCACAATTATCGGATTTTTATGTAGTTGGAGTTTTTTATTTACTTGTCCTTGCCTCCTTCACCATAGTATTCTACCGCAACATAGCGCATAGGAGATAAATGACATCAGTATGTAATAACCGGTTATGATCTATTACTAAACCGATATCGAATTGTCTGTGTCTGCATCACAGTGCATCGAAGAAACAATTAATGTTGACACCCCTAATATATTTATATTTGTTAGTAGCCTAGATGTTTTTCATATTATACTAAGAAGTTCTGGTGCTTTCTGCTATGCTAGCTTAGCTTAACAGTTTTGATACTTGGCTCAAAAATTACTACTATGACTAAGCTATGTTTATGAATACTTTCTTTTTTCTATGACATAATCATGATGGGTATTTTGAATAAAAGAGGATAATGGAAGACAACCTTTACTCTGAATGGCCCCCAATCCTATTAGCTATGGGTTGTTGTTAGGGTGTTAACATTGGATGTTAGTATGTGATTTATAGACTGATTTCACGTGTCCGCCATTTTTAAAAGTGAAATCGAGGCTGCTGTAGGAAGAATCCCGGAAGTATCGTTGGGAGTTACATAGGAACGTTGCGTACCTGGCTGTATATCTTATCACCGAAGAGAAAGTGACAAATTTATCATTTCACCGCCTTCCGAGTGACCCGAAGGTCCGTTCTGAATGAATGTTGAAAATAAAATGGGATATCAGAGATCATTTTCAGCTAAGGGAAATGGCACTAGTTAGCTAACATTTTCTTTCCCAAACACTCATTTTAGACGCCATTTATCAAACTAAAGTTAATATACTGATTCTTTCACTATATTAGACTTGTAACGATACCGAATTAAAAGAAAAAAACATCAATTTCCCGCTAACATTTAAGGCACTGTTGACGGCTTACTTAAAATTGCGCTGTTTTGCTATTGTGTTCACGTGCTCAACAGAAATGATTGTGATTGGCCGAGAAGGTCATCAGTTCACACTCCTTTGTTTACTGAGCACAAACACAGACGAGCGATCTGTTTGGTAACTCGACTGATCTTCACGGCTGCTTCGTGCTCCAGTGTCCGTGTATCTGTGTTTGCACTTGGTGAAGAGCGGTAAACTGATGAGCACTGATGAATACTATGATTAATCAGCGCTGTTTATGAACGCGCTCAGCGGCTTTTGAATGTTTGCGGGAAATGGACGTTTTTAAAACTTCAGTACCGGGACAACACTATTACAGACAACATGAGGATGTGTTACAGAGGACTGCAGTTTTTTATCGCTTACCAGGTTACATAGGCTGAAGCAGGAAAGCGTCCCCACGGCGTTTAACTAGTGCCATGAACTGAAGCATTGGAGGACACTTGAGCATATGACTCTTAAAGAGATTGTGATGTTGTTTTCATGCTAAATTGCTTTTAATTGTTTAAATTAAACTTACTAAATGATATTAGAGTGATGTTTACACCATTTCTGCATTTTGTATTCTCGGCAACAGCTGGAGGTTTATAGTCCACAGCATGTTACTGCAATGTTTACAGTGCTGGTCCTATACTTCCGTCTTTCTTCCCACCGTAGCCTCGCTTTGGTTCTTTAAAATGGTGGCCGTGTGAAATAAGCGTATTCAATTATTAGTTTGTCTGATAGCATAATTCCAAACAATTCAAAAGATTTTTGGGAACAATTGGCTAGACTGAACATCAAGGTTATTCCACCAAACAATATTGTGGAATATCAACAATTGCAAAATCTTTTGGAGTTAAAATATTGGTGTTGTGTTCTGTAATAATGCATATAAAGATGCATTTTTGCTCTTTTATGCAATAAACATACTCCAAATTACGAAGCTTTCTTTTACATTTGGAACAAATGCCATTAGTATTTTCCATAAAAAGTAAAAAACTAAAATTAACTGAATATAAAACTACTCCTACTTTAATTTTTGATTTTACATTCAGATGTTTTTCATAAAACCACTACAAAACTAAATATCAAACTGCTGTGTGTCTTTGAAGGCAGGTTTATCATATCATTTAAGCCAAATGCTGAGGTCAGGGGCCTTGCTAACGGATGCCGAGATAAGATTAATGCACTCAGGTCATGCCACTGTCCTGTGATCTCACTTAACAGAAGAATTACACCAAAACTGACTCCTATATCATGGTGGAGTCTAAAACGAAGTCTGAGCAAGATTTTGAATCGAGTGCTATATAGTTTGCCTAAGCGGAAAGCTAAATCATCTCCTTGATTTCATCTTACTTTCAGCCAAACCGCCGCTGAACATCATCTGTTTGGTTTTTGGTCGGACATTCGCTGTCATTTGTGGTTCTGATGTAACTCTAGAGAAATGTTTAAACCCAGACACTCGGGCTGTTGTTAAGGGTGTTTCTGAGTCTCTTAAGACTTGATAAAAGCTTAACTGAAAGGCCTTGATTCCACAGTATATCAAGTTACCAACATTGGCTCAATGTTCACAAAGCCTGTTTTGTATGGTAATAATGGCCTTCAGAGTCATTAAAGCTTATCTGCGGGGTTAGAGGGGGTTGTGCTATTGAATAGGTCTGGGATTGTGGTCTACTAGAGAAGCAATGCTGGTGTCAAAAGATCCTTAACCTGGTTTGAAGTGCTCAACCATTTCAGATCAGGTGGTTGGAGCGTGTTTGCAAGCTTATTTCATTTCCTTTACGAAAGCTCAAACTAATGGTCGGAAACATTTTAAATAACTGAAGTAAACATTTTATAGTGAATGAGAAAGTACAATTAAAGGAACCTAACTGTTTACTAAAAAGCAAATAAAATAATAATTAGCAAAAATAAATAGTACTTTTCAGAATTAGTAATTCTGTTTGGATCTGCAGCTGTTTAGGAAAAATGCCTGTCTGATGGAGGTGCAATAGCCTAACATATCAATCAAGCACAGTGTTTCCTCTAGTTTTTCCAGCTGTGGTGGCAGACCTTTTACACAAATCTAACTACCTATGGCATTATTTCAATGACAAATGGAGAAATGTCGTGAGCGCGGTATTACAAGTCGAGATCGTATTTACGTGCAATACTCTTTGCTTGCGCGCCGATTTCCTCTGCTTGTGCACAAAACCTCTTGCACGCCCTCTCAAATATACATGGCTCAAGCGCAGATCTTCTTGTGCGCTCTAATATAAATGCTGCTGAAATGCTATTTAGCGCGTTTATGTAGTGAGTATGTCTCCAACATTTATAAGATTTGCTAGGAATATTTATGAATGTCTCCAATTCGACCTACAGAGCGGCATTAATGTGTCCTGAAGTAAAGTGAAACGGCAATAAACTCCAGCAAGATAGAGTGATTATATGCAGAGCCATAGACCTTTCTCTATAAATAAAGTATAATTATGGAAACTGTGTTCATCTTAACTGAAAGCTACGTCGTGTTTGCTAGCCTCACGCATCATGCACCTGTCAGTCAGTCAGCACGTAACCTCAAAGGGTTAAACAGATAGCGCACAGCACTACTGCGCTTACAGAAAAGTTTGCGCTGTTATAATTCACTTACCTATTAATATGTTTTGGTGCGATTATAACCTGCTATTAAAAACAACAACAACAATGACTGAATGTTTTGAATGGGTAATGTAGCCGTGAAGGGATGCATTTTGGTGTGGCGCCCCGCCATGGAAGAATGAATGTACCGGAAACCATGAAGCACATTTTATATTAAAAACAACATTGCTGTTCATGATTTTATTAGTTTATTCATCCAAAAAATGTAAACTCTGTATGTTTAACAATATGTCATCTTTTTTACGACTCGTTTAAATGATTCTTTGTTCATCCAGATCTCTTGCCTGTTTATATCAAAGTCGAAATGAAACAAAACTAAATATGAAGTGCCGGATCCGGTAAAACGTTAACGAGCCTTTCCCTTCAAACACTAGTGGAGTGCGGGTGTGTGTGGTATTGATCATGACTGAAGATATGTGAACATTAATGAGTGACGTTCTGGTGATTAATGCAATAATCTACCCTTCAATGGGGGATTCGTCGGCCGTTTGTTAAAGGAAGGATCAAAAAAGACTATTGATGTATGGGACTTTTATCAGGGCTTGACAACTTTATCAGTACAGTTTATGGATCAGTTTTTTTCTTCCATTTCACAAGTGTAAATTAGTTTAATTAAAATGGTTGCCTCTTTGTTTTCTCTAGCTTGCAAAATGTGTATTTAATTGTGTCTTGTTACTTGTAGTCGCTCCACAGCTTCTGGTTAACACAGTGTCTGGTTAACTCTTTATATTCATATATCGCGTCTAAAGCCTCATTAAAAACGTGACGCGTGACGATTTCTTTTTGCATTTTAATGCATTTGTGAGCTCATGATCCTCTGCGATTTGTCATTGCTATGACCACCATCAGCTGTTGCTACATGCATGCCACGTTCAAGTGTGGATTAATACAGAAAATGTTATTTTTACTTATGGTTAAGGATAGAGCAATATCCTGGTGTTAAACTGCATTGCTTTAATGCAGTCCTGCATTGGGCTCACACATATACTCTGCACTTGGACTACTTAACAACAATGTTGATAAGCCGTGCTGGGCGATTCTTTCTATCTTGCACTGAATACAGTCGACCAATCGCAATAGACTGGGCTTTGGACCAATCAGCGCAGATTAGCATCATGCTAAGGAGGGGTTTGGTAACAAATGATGCCATTTAGTCAATTAAGTTATGACCATTCTAAAATAAATGGGTAATAAAAGAATCCCTTGCTAATTAAATAAAAAACCTTTTTACAAGCACCTTGAAATAACACGTATGACTGAAAACCTTAGCAAAAATTTGGATTCCTATTGGCTTTTGTCATTTTCCTCTCTTGTCTCCAGCATTTAGGTATGTAGCACACAAATGCTTGGAACGTAAAATTTGTTTAATTTATTGCATATGCTATTATAGAGATAATGATACTTTTTCTACATATTGTGGAGCCCTAATCTTTATTGTGAAAAAAAAACTTGCAGCAATAAGACCACTGGTTCGAGTCTCAGCTGGGCCAGTTTGCATTTCTTCGTGGAGTTTGCATGTTCTCCCCTTGAAGGTCATCTGCTGTGTAAAACATGCTGGAATAGTTGGCGGTTTATTCCGCTGTGGAAACCCCTGATAAATAAGGGACTAAGCTGAAAGAAAATCAATGAGTTTGCATGTATCATTTTGGGTTCGGTGTTTGCTAATTCGAAAAAAAAATGACAGCAATTTATGCTAAGCTAATTCTCAGTAGAATTAACAAATGTATTATTACCTGCCTGTTGGCTGTTTATAAGTATTTATAAAGTACACATTTTGCATGATCTTATTCTACATCCCTTATTATACTCAATACCTAAACCTAACTACTACCTTATGAATTAGTACATTAATAACTAGTAATAAGCAGCATATTAAGTGGCCATAATTACAATGTGCTTACATTAAAAAAAACTTGGCACATGGTTTTACTTTGTACTTGTATTTTACTAGATGATCTGATTGTTATTACATTTGTAATTACATTAATATTTTCACTGTTACACAACATTTCATTACAACTTAACCCACTGTTTAAACGTACCTATACTACTAAACCTATCCCTAACCTATCCCACCTCAATAGCACCGTAAGTGTTGTTCAGTTCAATTCAATTCACCTTTATTTGTATAGCGCTTTTACAATGTAGATTGTGTCAAAGCAGCTTCACATAAAAGGTCATATTTATATTGGAACAGTGTAGTGTTGTGCAATACAATATAAATACAACAAGAATATTTTTTGGGTTTATTAAAAGCGATTATTAATTGTACTTTAAATGAGTAAAAAATATTTTTCTATTTAAAAAAAAATAAGAGGTTTGCTCTTTAGAAAAAACTAAAATAAAAATAACAAAGCCATCAATTAAACAAACTAAACGTAAGCTGTAATGTATAGCAAATTTTAAAATAGGATCAAAAACTATTGTTGAACTATTATAACCTTGTTTATAAGTAATGTTGGACATGATGAAATGGTTTTGACCCAGTGCTGTGATTCATATCATGGTAACGGCATGGCAGGTTTAAAGCAAGCACATGTGGCTTTCATTTGACACATAATTTAAAGGACGTCAAACATGCTGCTAAATTCTATACGGTAGCTCCGCTTATAACTCCCAGCTTCCCCAGTGTCTCTGAACCATGATACCACTGGCATGATAACGCTTTTAATGCCCTGTGAGTGACACATCTCCTTGAATTGTCAGTTTTCATTATGTCAGATTCCCCCCCTTGGTAACAAGGCTCTGAAATTAACTCGAGTAACACAATCCATCATGTTGACCTTAGTTTGCATTGCTGAAAAAGAATGTTCCGTGGCGCAGCCTGAGAAAAAGATTTGGCTTCGTCGGCTCTTTTTGTTAAAGAAAAATGTTAGTTAAAAGCAGGAAATGAGAAGGTCATGTTTTTAAGCTTTTACATTACTTGTTCAGGAAAAAACCCTGAAATGTTTTCATCAAGTTATATATTTTCAACATCATTGCTGTTGAGTTATTAGTGGATCGTTACGCTGTTTGTAATTTAAATGTAGCCCTGTCGAACTACCTTACGTTTATTGGAGTTGAACAATTGGGGTTAACATTAAGGCAGTCAGAATTGTATAGTAGTGTTTCTAACAGTGTTGCCAGATATACTGTAGCTGACTTTTTTTCCAGCCCAAAAACTGCCCAAAACCCGCCCAAAATATTAGATTAATATTTTAATTTTAAATTATTTAAATCTAAATAAATCTAGCTACTTTAACTCAATTTTTAACCATACAGCAACCAACACCAGCAGGCACAGAACCACAACATAACCAGATCACCACGAAACACTGCCCCTTCTCACCCACACACTGCATTTAATGCTGTGTAGATTACACTACCTATTAGAGTGTTTTACTTTCGAAAGTGGGTATAAATCCATCTGATTTGGTGTTTTAAATTCTTTTGAACGTAATAAGGTGCTGCTTGTCAATCAGACAATGCTTCTATGTTAGTGCTTGCTGTAAATTGCTGTTAAAAAAGGTTGATAAACCTGTCATTATAAACCGATGTGAGTTTAAATGTAGAAGCTTTGTGACGCGTGTGCACGCAAAGTTGAGTCAGATTTGTCTGGAGAGTCTGATTTTGATAGAACTTCTCTTGGTTCTGGGCCTACGTGGTTTGCGCTATGCACTGGTTACTACTAACTGAATGGAGTAGGAGCACACAGTTATGTTTTGTTTAATAAGTTGCATATAAAAGTTACGCTTCAAAACCGCCAAAATTTTGTCAACTCGCCAATAAATTTTTTTTACCCGCACTATCAAATTCAAAACTGCCCAATTGGGTGGTAAACTACGCAATCTGTCTACACTGGTTTCTAAAAATATTCTAAAACCTGAGTGACAAATGACGTCATTGAGTGAGTTGTTGAATTATTCATTCAACTGACTCATTCAACTCACCAAACTAATTGTTTTAGAAACAAAAATATGATTATTTATTTATTTTTATTTTTTTTTATGAGGGGGTGATTAAATCAACTATCCCAATTCATTCATATACTATTAAATCAGGAAGAAAATAAGAATAAGAATGTCTTCATACAGATTTTTTTTTTTAACTGTTAGTATTATTTTACATTTTTGTGCATTCTAGACAGATTTGCATGTTAATTGTGAGGATTTATAGCAATTCTTTGTGTGGTCTACGTTGATACATCTGCAGGTG
This sequence comes from Danio aesculapii, assembly GCF_903798145.1. NCBI lineage: Eukaryota > Metazoa > Chordata > Actinopteri > Cypriniformes > Danionidae > Danio > Danio aesculapii. The sequence goes on along the minus strand of NC_079459.1, from coordinate 20,566,814 downwards.
GTGACAAGTGTCTTTTAACTGAGTGACTGATTAATAGTGGTGTAACGGATCACAAATCTGATTAGACCATTTTTCGGATCAGCCAAAAAGGGAGGAGACAGATGTAATTTGCTTTTCATTTATTACAAAAACAGCACTACAAGAAACAACCAGAACTTAGAACCTGTAATTTTATTAAATATAAAATGAATTATCAGCTGAATAAAAACAAATTTGTAAAATATTTAGTACTGTGAAAAATTCACTTTTACTACTGTTGCAGAAATCTAACAGAATTTGTACAACCCATATTTATTTTTAGTCTCATTTTCAATAAACGATTCAGTTATTCACTCATAAAGCTATCTATGTTTCATAACTAGATGTTTCAGTTTTATAGAATTATTCAGTGGCATATTTTTGATGGCTGGCTATCACCACCTAATGGTTAATTGACGAAAATGCTGCCTACAACTTTAATTTTTGAGCATCAAATTAATGTGTATGATGGTGATTTTAATCTTTACCATAAACGCCAGTGGTTTTAGCTAAACTATAAACTGTTATCCCAGTACTTCTGTGTTATTTGACTGTAAACTAAAGACTGAATCTCTTTCTTGATTTTTGTGTTTTTCAAACACAGATTTGAATGCAGCGATTTGAAGGATCAATAAACATATGCAAATCACCATCATTTATAATATATGTTGCATGGGTGTTGAGATATCAATCTTTTAATGATTAATTGTGCAGTTTACACTGAATGCATTAATACAGGCTAAACAATAGTGACAGAAAACACCTTTAATAACCTAAGAAACCCACCACATCCTGAACAACCTATCACAACTTCTTCCATCATTTTATTTTACAGAAAAGCCTAAATACTTTCATAGATGTGATTTGAATGATGCAAGATTCAATCTCTTTGCCATCATTACAAATTTAGGATTAATCTACCAATGAAAAAAAAAATTATTAATCCGCAGGTCACGTGTTCCGAACTGTGGGTTGTGATCCGTACGAATCACGGATCAACTTTGATCCATTACACCCCTATTAAATAACTTGTTCCACATAATATAAAATACATAATCATTCAAGAACAATACAAGTTATGTCTTTATCAATGAGTGATTGAATCAATTTAATGGATTCAATCAGAAACACTGATTCATTCGGGGATGTATGGTGGAAATGGTGGAACAAAAAGTAACACAATACTGTTCATAAAATAATAAGTTACTCATTATTAATGTCTTGTTTATTTTTTTGTTATATGTAAAATAGACTTTCAACAGTTTATATTGGACATGTATATTTGTGGGTTCGAGATAGATTGTAAATTTGTGTAATATCGTAGGGATTTTAGTGACACTTTCTGCAGGTTTCATCGAATCACCAGATAACAACCAATAAATAGTTCTTTCAAACTTATTTTTTTCCCAGAAAAAAAAAAATTATGTTATATCAATGTTAAGTTAGTCTTCTTGATCATTAGATAACACTTTTATTTGCAAAAATGGTGGAACAAGAAAAACATTTGACAAATTGTTGTATAAAATACCAGTATTACACTAAATAATGCCTAATTATGCCACAAATCCTTTGGATGAGTGAGTTTAACTAATTAAAAACACTCTATTAGCTCTATAGGAGACGGTGAGATAATTCAAGCCATCTACATTAGAAAAGTCTATTAACTACATCTCAGAGCAAGCAGCCAGTAATGTGCTTCTCTTTTGTGGCTGTTCTAGAAAGTCGTCAATAAGGATGACCTTGAGGGCTGCTTCTGGATGGAGGTGGAGGGAAGCTGTCATGGAATGGGTGAATAGAAAGGGTTATATAGGCATTGGGACAGCAGGGTGGAGATGGACTGGGACAGACCCCTGATGAGCTCCTTTCAGGACCGGTGAAATGGGTGTGAAATAGTCGCATCTGTGGAGCCTCAATTTGGCATATGCTTTGTGCTAAAGTATTGTGCTAGTTTTTTTTTTGACAATTCAATAATGTGATCAGATCTTTATTAAATATTTCACAAACTTGCACAATCGTTAGTCATTAAGGCAAAGTTGTGTTCACACATTTTGGCATTTAGGGGTGGATTTATTAAACCGTCCAAATTAGCGTAACACTGGATCCCTATAAAAGTGCTGATTGAAGTAGAGAGCTCTGAAGTTCCACACTGAAAAACACTCTTGAAAATAAAGGTACCAGGACCAACTAAAACTTTTTTTGTTTGTTTATTTCCATAGCGAAATCATAGAAAAATCTTTTTTTGGTTGCCTATTGAAAACTTTTTTCAGAATGTTTTTCCATCATAAAGAGCGATTTCCGGAATTAAAAGATGTTTAAAGTCCTTTGTGGAGCCATTGATGCCATTAAAGAATATATATTTTTAAGTCTACCTCATATACTTGTGATCTGATCAACCATTTGCATCTATTTATCAGTTATCAGCTGCGAAACTATTATTTTATCATTATTGATATAACACTGGAGCTGCTTTTCACTATTGGGCTGAACAGTTCTGTTGCTTAAAGGTGTAGTATGTAAGTTTGACACCCAGTGGTTGAACTAGGTGTTGCCTGGATCAAAGCAAATGCAAGCACAGGTTGCTCGATTGAGGACCAAAAAGGCTGATTTAAATCATGTTCTAAATAACAGCAATGGCACATGAAAGAAGGAATATTTTCCATATTCATTCAGTTTTTGTTCTAAACCAACATCTCGAATAGATATATTAGAAATGACTTCTATTTCTTGCAGCTGAACAACAGAAAACTTGATGACATGATCACCTCAGGTACACCTCATGTGCTTTATTCAGTGTTAAGTGCTAATAATGTGAGTTTGAATGCCATTTTACTCGACGTTTATTGCCATACTACTGAAAGCAGCGGCAGATAGTTCACCTCAGATCTTAAAAATAAAATAAACCGTTTGAAATTAAACATTATAAGTGACTCAAAGCCAACACAAGTCAGTGATTTAGCATGTACGTAAATAATGTTAAAGAGGTTAAATATGTATTTATTAAATTGTACGCCTTACCATTTCGTTGGAGTGCAGTAAGTGCACTATTTTGTGCTTCTGAATAGCTGTATTTAAATTTCTGTCGTAATTCGTCCGGAGCAAACTGTCTAATTTCTTATCACTGCAAATCTTATCACGTAGCGTGTTGTTAGGACACGGGGTTACAATGTAACCTGCTCATCTAATGTTTACATTCGTAATATTCATATTATTTGCTAATTAATAACCGCATGTGGAACTGTTAATCTGCGTCCTATTTCGGAGTCTGCTACTGTCCACTGGAGGTCGCATTTCAGTCATGGGCGCATTCTTTGAGAGCTTTTCAGAATAAATGAAATATGCTGTTTTCCATCAAGACAACCCGGGGTGCTGAAATATAATTGGCTAAACTGTCATTGGGTTAAAATAACCAAAACAAAGACAGCATTCCGGCATGGAAAACACATTTTCAAAGCAGAATATTTCACTTCAACATTGTTTTTTAGATAAACAAGAATGTTCACTTGGCATGTTTTATAAATATCTGCAAACATATCATATTTTTATGCTTTATTAAGAGTCAAAAACGTACATACAGCACCTTTAACACTTCCACTCAGCACAGATACAGTTTCATTTTCCTTGGTTGGTGTTGATAACAGAGCTCTTTGGAATGTCAAATGCTTGGTTGCCTTGGTAATGGAAGTGTAATTTTATTGTTGAAATAGATTTAGAATTTCTTTTTGTCAAATTTTTAGTGCATTTATTAACCAAAAATAAATAAATAAACAGTTTATTTCTGCTTAGTCAACTATGGAGAAACTGGCAACCAGTCAGCAGAGTAGCAATGTGCACACGCACTCTACATGCATTCAGCGCTGTTATGTGGTTATGTCTAACCATGCCTAGAATTTCGGGCTGAGAACGGTTTGTAATTTTGTTGTGCCATACCAGGCTCACATGGAAATACTAGAGTAGAATACTAGAACTAAAATCGTTGTTGTCGGTTATTGTCCTTTCTTTTTACTATCATTGTTATCACTCTTTACCACTGACTGATTTTTTGTTTCTCTGTGTTATTTATATCTGTTATTTGCTTAATTTACTGACAGTTATACATGTTGTTTGTGTATATATGTAAATATATATATATTTTTTTCCTTATGTATGTACTCTGAACTTCCACCTAGTTACTTTTACACACACACACACAAACGCAAACACGCGCATCTGCCAGTATCTGACTGTATCGTTGTTGTTGTTTTTTTTCATGTTTTTGTTGTTGTTTTGTTTTCTTTGTATGTAATTCCATTTTGTGTACTCCTTGCATACTCTAACAAAAAAAAAAAAGAACTAGAATCGTATCGATATTCGAAAAGTGACTAATAGTATCACTATAATTACAGTCTGTGAATTATGGATTATTTCAGCCAGTTGAACCAATTAAGATTCAGTTTCCTACTGTTTTAGTATGTAGTTTGTTTTTGTAATGAGGCTCAAAAAATGTATATCAGGATGGGATGCACGATATTGGAAAAACTGATGTTTTTTTTCTGCGATATATATTGCGATATGAAACAATTTCACTAGATGATTTGAATAGCTCTATTTAGAAAGATTTCATTCATTTAGATCAACTGGGATGATCAAGTCTTTCTATGCAGTGCATCTGCATACATTATAATAAATTACAAAGTTGATTACAAAATTAAGAACAATTAAATCTTTTTGGTTTTCTGGGGAGTCTCAAGTTGAATATTCAAATAAGAAATAACATATTGAATATCTTTATCCTTTAATTGTTAACAAAATGATCTAATCTTGCAACGTGACTATTGCAGATACACACATTGCGATATCGATGCTCAAACAATATATTGTTAAGCCCTAATATCAAGCCTTACATTTATTGCCTAAATATCGGCTTTCAACAAGTTATCACTAACTGCCAAAATGTGAGTATTCATGCTTTCATTTATAATACCATAATAACCTGCATAGTAAGTAATATCATACTAAGAACTGCCTCTGAACGTAATTAAAAGTGGACAAGCCGCAACATTTCAGCCCCCATTTACACCTGTATGTAGCATCATTCACTTGTGATTAAATTGAAGAGGACAAAACATCTTAATAACACAGTCAGCTACAAAAATAACTGTTTTCTTCACTCCATCCCTTAAGTAATTCCAGACGATCGGTTTGTGCTGGTGCATTCTGTTACTAAATCTGGCCTTCAGATTCGTCTATATTTAGACTAAATGTGCTTTCATTTAGTTATTTATTTAAATAACTCCACTGTGGTGCATAATGCGCTTAAAAATAAAGTTCCCAATGCTAATGAAGTCTTTGTTACTTTTTTAACAGTTTCTTTCAGTCTCTTGACTCCAGTCCTATTTAAAACGAAGCTCAAAACACAAAACAAACTTTGGCTACTGCAAAGTTTCATATAGATTCTTCGAATGGAGATGATCTGCGCTTTCGATCCGCCAATGCTGAGCAGATGGCTCGCATAGATGGAGGAATGTAACACCAAATATGAATTTAACACCTGGTTGTTTTTCATCCTCCTGAAAGGTGGTGTCTGCTCTGAGTGTTCTCGCACATGTCTCATAATCAGATGGCAGGGTGACAGTCGGTGCACAGAACGCTCTCGAAAAACCCAGAGAAGTCGCACAACTAGACATTACCCAAGGATTAATACTGGAGCTCAGAAACACTTAATGTAATCGAGAGAGATTTCAGCACTTTAAACATTACTGGAAGCAAATCAAGTTACCTGAAGTGCACAAGAGAAGTAAGTGATTGAATATGTTGTGCTCTGATTGAAATCGTGTCTTATTTTCTCGAGCGTTTGGCCTCTCATTGAGGTTCATTTGCATTTTAAAAGCCAATAGCCTTTCTCTGCAAGGTCAGAATGTGAAAGGCTTCAGCGTGTCTTGTGGCGTTGGAAGTTTTCTTGTCATTTTGAGAGAAGGCGTCCTTCACCTGATTGGCATGTCATGCCCGGGAGAGTTGTGGGTGGAAATGATATTCGGAGAGGGAGTGCGTTGGTGTCGCGTTTCCTATGTGAGATGCTTTGTTTGTACTTGTATAGAGAAGAACACTGGGTTATGGATGAAGGAGTTAAATAGATTGGAACAGTCTGGCATGAAATAAAGGGTTTGCACATATGGTTATTTTGATTATGTAATTTAATTAGTGTTTACTGATTATTCGGGGGATCAAGGAATCGAATTATTAACACCTTTGTGTTTAATTCTTGTCATTTTGTTTAGAGGTTGTTTATAACTTAAAGGTCCCATGAAATGAATATAAAGTTTTATAGATGTTAGTATCAGTGTTATTAGTTTTTAAGATATTTAAAACCTTTTGCTCTAAAACAGTGACAACATTCACGTTTAGAAGAAACTGATATAAACATGTAAAGTTTGTAGTTTGTCACTTCCGCCTAAATAGATTAGCGGTTTTATTTGTGTCACCAAATACTTCAGTTTCTCATCAGATCCTGACCAATCACATGCTCTCTAGTATCTGACATGCTCCGCCCCTTCAATACACTTCTCATTTGCTTTTCATTTGATGCACTTGAGCTGAAAAACGGGGAGGAGCTACACTATGTCCCACCCTCTCTTCGTGTTTCGGTTGAGATTACGTCAAACATTGAATAAAAATGCATGCTTCAAAGCACTTTATGGGACCTTTAACTAATAATAAAGATGATTCATTATATTTTCAAATGCTTTTAATTAACTTAGGAACCTCCTTGATTTACTTTTATGTATCTGATAATGATGAGATCAAATTTAGGAGAATAAAGACAGTCAATATTAGTTAAAACTGACATGAAAAGTAATAATTATGGGATCAGATTTCGGAATTATCAGTTGAAAATGCATAAACATGACAAACAGTCGAATAGTTAATGCATATTTTGGTAGACTGAAGTTCAATATACAATCATACACTGAAAATGACAAAAAATTGTAATTATGAGATTAAAATTATTAAAAGCCATCAAAATGACAATTGATATTATAGTCAAAGCGGACTTTAAAAGTAATATTTAGGGGATCAGAATTTAAAATTATGGGTTTTAAAGTCATAAGTGAGAAATAATCATTAATTTGAAACAAATGACAAAAAGCAAAACATTCTGACAAATGTTTTTGACCGTTTGCCATAATCAATTGAAATAACATCTGTCGTTTCATGTCATGTTAACTGAAGTAATTTTCCAATAAATTGTCTTTTATTTAATATTTTTTTACATTTATTCTTTTACATAGTTGATATTTAGAATGCTTCTACTGTTTTAGCCTAAGGGGTTTGAACTAGGCCTAGGTGATATTGCAAAAAAAATCATATTTTCATATCCATATTTTCATTATCACAGTTTCATATCTATTGAATATTTTATTAACAATCTATTTAGGAATATTTGAACAAAATATCTGATCACTATATAAAAAAATAAACATAAGCGTAAAAGAGACTCTTAAACTTGATAAATAAAATGTTACAACGTGTGTGCAATGGTAAAGGTAGATCAATTTCTGTAAGGTGTCTAATAATAATACAGTAAACCTCAAACTCTGTAAACAAAACAAATTATGATAATCAAATCTGAGCTTTCAAGTAAAAAACTAACCATCATTATTCAAATACATACTGCAACATTTCAAATTGGCAAGTTAAAGGACTACATTACCCGCCTATGTTAAGCAATCTTTCAGATGGAGTGCTAGTGGCTAGGATGCACAAGAAAAGAAACCAAAAAGCCACTCTGGCCACATCCTTTTTTATTTACTATCTCTTCACTGCTGCTAGCCACGATATTTTTTTGACCTGAAGTGACAAGCGTGAGAGCGTGTGGATTCCTTCACCATTTTCAACAAATATAGTTTAATTACTTCAAATTTAAAGTCAGTCTCAGTGTATCTCAGTGGAATGTTCCGGAATGACCTGCTGGAAAACAAACAAGCAAAAAAAGCAAACACTGATATTAGTCATAAAAATTCATAACTGCTAAATCTCCTCCAGTGAACAAACGAACAGCAACCAGAGAGAAATGTTCCCCACTGGAAGCGGTAAAAATCTGACTCATTAACATTGCTTTTCATGAACAAAAGCTGCTAATTAGAGGTGGCAACTGCAGCGTGGAGCTCTGAGTGAAGGAGCTAATGACAGAGAGCAGGCCAGCGGACGCACTGACCTTACTGTGGCCTGCGGGCGATGAAACAGAGAAAAAAATATTCTGCAGGAATGTGCTTATAGTGGACGTCACAAAACACACTTTTTGTCTTGTTTCAAAGACGTGTAAAGGCTTAGTTCAGCCAAAAATGAACATTGTGCTATTTATACTCACCCTCATGTTGTTCCGAAGTGCGTTTGTTCATTTTCACAACACAAATTAAGATATTTTAGATGGAATCTGGGTTCGTTGAGAACACACACTTAATACACAAATAGGTAGACATCACCTTTTTTAGAAAGACACTATATACACTATATAACTGCAGGTTAACTATATTTATATAGAATGTCCACCCTATACACAACTCCTTAACTTTTCTGATTTAATTGTAATGCAATAATGTGCACCTTTTTGTAATGTTGCTTTAAAACAATAATTATAGTGAAATGCGCTATACAAATTTTATTTAAAAAAAAAGTATAAACAGCCCCGATGTGTTCAAAATCCAGAATAAATATCCTCAAAACAGACTAAATGCCTTCAGTGGTTCAACCAGAATATTATCAAGCTTTGGGAATACTTTTGTCCACACAAAAAGCAAAAATAATGACTATATTCAACATTTTTTTCTGCCTCAGTGTCAGTATAGGGTGCTCGTTCATGAGAGCAATGTGCTCTTAATCTTAGCATGCAGGGGACACTTGTGATTTTAGGTGGCACACTTTAACCTTTCATCTTATCTTACATTCAGAATTATTGAACGGAATTTTGTACTTTATTCGATATTTCATGTAATTTTAATAAAAAGTAAAGTTATAAATTTGTTTAACATTTTCATAAAAATATAGCCAATTTTTATTATTGTAAGAAATGGTTGAACTTTGGTAACTGACTGCAGGTATTTACTGTGTTTGGTTTGGTCGCTATTTTTGACCAGTTTAAGATTGCATTAACAAAACTGTCAATTCCAGGGTTGCCATGTCCACTTTTGTGTCCAATATTAAGCATCTGTGGACTTTTTCACTAGGCTCACAAATCAAACTAAATTCTATTATTATTAGTTATCAAAGTGATCATCAGATAATGTTATGTTGGAATAACAAAACATTTTTCACTAAAAAAATATTTTTTTGCGACTTGTTCAAAGTACTTATTTAAAATGAGCTGAATCTACACAATTCTTGAGTTTTTTTTTAGACAACTTAATTGTTTTATGTTCAATCCACTTAAATTTGTAAAAACAATTGTTAACTTAATCGATTTGTGTTGGGACAACCTGAAGCAATTGTGTGAAACCCAAGATTTTTTTACAGTGTTCTCCTCTTTCCGTTATTTCTTGCTTTATGTAGTTAAAACACATCACTAAGCACTTGTTGTTCTTGCTGAACTAAATCGAATCAACATTGAAATAAATAATACTGAATAATATTTTTGTATTAAAATTGCTTTAGAATTAAATAACGATATAGGAAAAACTGAACATTACGATATTTTAGCAGTCTGCAGTACAAATCTCAACAGAAATGACTGTGATTGGCCGTGAAGGTTATCAGTTCACCGAATTCACCGCTGTTTACTGAGTGTAACCACAAATACAGGGACACTGGAGCGTTTTAAAGCCGCGATTCATCAGCGGATTGCTCCTATGGCAGACAAACCAACTGATCGACGTGACTTTGAAACTCTCCAGCGTCCTTGTATCTGTGGTTACACTCAGTAAACAGCGGTGAGTTCGGTGAACTGATGACCTTCACGGCCAATTTCTGTTGAGAACGTGAACACAATAGTAAATCAGTGCTGTTTAAGAACGTGCTCCACAGTGCTTAAATGTTACGTGAACGTTTGGACGTTTTTAAAATGCCAGTACCGATTGGTATCAAATTCCAGTATCGTGACAACCCTAGTCTGCAGTATATATTGCGATATGAATACAATTTCGCCAGACGACTTGAATGTCTATATTTAGAAAGAATTGAACATTTTAGATTGATTGGGATGATTTACTCGTAGATAAATATAATAAAAAAGTGACAATTGAAATAAACCGTGTTTTATCGATTTCCGAGTCTAACCGTATTAAAGAAATACTATTTATTTAATAAAATTAATCGTTATCAAAGTAACTACTGGTGCAGTTTCTTATGTCTGAATGCTTTTAGAACTCTCACAGGCCGAAAAAATGTCCAATTCAAATGCTATATGATAATACAGAATCTGTGACATTTTTGCGAATGATCACATTGCGATATTGATGCTGAAACGAAGTATCGTGCAGCCCTAGAATTAAACTGAACTGAATCAACAATTGTCTTACATTTGTTGATTTTTAGCAATGTTCATTTCCCTGCTTATTACTATGAAGCTTTGTTGTATAAATAAGTGACGTGACTTCACATTTGCTTTCAGATCAATAATGCTGAAGACACGATGGATCCCCTAGTTGACCTGAGAGTCCGCATCTCTGCTCTCCCGCACCCAGCCCCTGGGCACCAGACTCTGCACCTTTCACCACCTCCAGAAAACATCAGAGTTTTCACATCTACACACAGGAGAAAAGTAAACCTTCCTGTGTAAATATGACTGGATGGAGGTCACAGTGGCGTCTGGTCCTGCTGAACTCGCTGACGTGTGGTCTGGAGATCTGCGTAGCAGCCGGCATCACTTATGTGCCACCGTTGTTACTGGAGGCCGGCGTTGAGGAACAGTACATGACCATGGTTTTAGGTAAGTTTCGATGCCAGCTTTTGTATGCAATGGTGAAATATTTTTCATTCAACTTATCGTGCGTCTTAAATGCCAGTCATTGGAGAAGGAATCTTTGTGTAAATTAGCAAAATAAGAGAAGATTTGATTAACATTTTTTAATTTACAAGTGCTTGGACTGCTCTCTCAAAGATTTTCTGTAATAGTTTCAATCAAAATGTAACTATAGTCACTATATTTTTGGCAGTGAGAAAACAGCAGTTAAAAAAGCATCTGATCATAGAAATGGGTTGTTGCTAGATCGGATACGTTTGCGGCCGGAAGTTAACGAGAATTATTTATATTATTTATTAAATTTACCATCTATTGTATTTTATTAATGTTTACCCCCACCGCAACCCTTAAACCCAACCGTCACAGTAACATAAAAACAGTATTGGTACCGAGTATTATTTATGTTATCTATTAAATTACCCAATAAATTGTATTTTTTTTAACCTCTACTCCCACCCCAACCCTAAACCCAACCGTCACAGTACTGTAAAAATATTAATTATTGTTTTACAGTGTCATAAAAAATGCTGCTATATTAATGTGCATATCGCACTTCCGGCCGGCCGCATATCCGATCTAGACTTTACCAAAGAAATGTGGGTATGTTTCCACAAGCTATAAAACTTTGGGCTTTTATATTTGTTCATTTGATTGGTATAACACCTTTGCAAATGTGTTAACGGATAATTTTGAAAATGTTATGTTGATGTGGAACATATTGAAAATGCAAGGGGGAAAAAAAGTATGATTTTGGCTACATTTCTGTCATCTAAACGCAGCCTTTAAAATCTTAAAAATGTTTCAAATTTGTGCTTTCAGTCCCTTAAATTACATTGTTATGTAAACATATGCATGAAGTTTCCAGTTTTGGCCTGAAAACGTGCAAATAGCCCCTTAGATTCAATGGATTTTGTGGATGTAATAAGTAGTATTAACAAATCTACTACATTGTGTCATGTTTAAGATTTCAGGGAAGAAAATCTGTTAAGATTTTCTTTTCATGTGCATAATGCCTACTTATATTATACCTACAAAACAACAAGCTACTTTTTGAGAGATAACAACATCTCTACTGCTGTGTAGTTCTGAATAAGTATTTACATTTTTCACACGAGCATATATTGATATTTTACATTCTAGCATTGCTTTTACACCCTCCAAAAAAAAAAAAACCCTGTGTGTACCGTCAAATTAAAACCACAGGTGACCATGTTTCAGCCTAACCTTGGGTTTATTATTGGTTAATGAAGAGCTGTGTTGTAAACGGCAAGTCGAAGTTGTTTCCCACTAAGAATCTGATCCTGTAATGAGGGTCATTATAATAATTACTGGCCGAAGGACTGGCTGGTTCGTCCAGGTGGTAATCAGGTGCTAATAGGAAAGCACCAGGTTGCAGGAAGAGGCCCGGAGGCTGGCGGGGTCAGCAGCTGCTTCTAGAGTTTTACTGCATCCTGTTCGAATTCAGCGGGACTTTCCTCTGGACTCTCAGAAGATAATATAGTCATCATGGGCTGCAGGAAGCTTTTCTCACTGCTTTAGTGCATTTGAATTAGTCACTTAAATGCATGTTGTATATTCTCACCTTATATGATTTGATTATTTAAACAACAACAACAAATGCTTCTTGATCATCAAATTTAAAAGTTGCATTTTTATGCATATACATCGGGGAAAATAAGTATTGAACACGTCATGTTTTTTCCTGGGATTAATATTTCTAAAGGAGCTGTTGACATGGAATTGAGCCAGATTTTGATAAAAACTCAAACAATAAAAACATAAAAATGAATCAAAACAAAAATCTAGCGATGTGTAATAACAATAAAATGACACAAGGAGAAAGTACTGAACTACTGAAACATATTTAATACTTTTAAGGCTTTTTTGGTGAAGGCAGCGTGAAGTCGCCTCTCATATGAAGAATGAGAATAGCTCAGACTTCAACAGAGTGTAAAAATCTTGATGGCTTTGTGGGTCTCGTTTATCAAATCTGAGCTTTAATTTCTATCTTCTATTGGATTCAAGTCAGGTGATTCGCTGGGCCATTCTACAGCTTGATTTTCTTTCTCTGTTTTTGATTATTGTCTTGCTGAAATGTCCACCCTGGTTTCATCTTCATCATCCTGATAATGTAGATGTTGGACTGAAGCAGCTAATATTAATTTACAATGCTGAAGTGCAGAGGGTTGCTGAAGAACTACTGAGAGATTTCAGATGCTGTCTGGGCTTTCACTGCCATTCTATACCTCTCTTTCTTCATGTGTTCGATACTTTATCACTGCATCGTTTAATTTTATTACACATAACTTAATTTGTAAACTTGTTCATTATGGATTTCTTTGGTCATGACCAACACCTGGGGAAAATTTCAAATCAACAGCACCTTTAGAAATATGTTTTTTGAGAAAAATGGTGACGTGTTCAATACTTATTCTCCACACTGGATATTAAAAGAGAAAACCATGGTAAAATTTAGTTATGTTACTTTTCCCCGTTTTTTCCCAAGTTCTTACAAAAACAGTAAAAACATTTTATGACAATTTAAAGTGTATATAATACAAAAAAATCTACATTTGTATTATTTAATTTAATATTTTTAATATTTCATTGTATTATTATTATTATTTTTTTTTTTTTTGTATTTTTATCAACAATTAAATTTTAGCTTTTTAAAAAATTATGTCTGCAAAATAAATTCTAGGTTGTTAAAAATTTATGAATTAGGGTTCATGCAGTCTTGGAAAACCTGGAAAAGTCATGGAGTTTTGACATGGCATTTTCCAGGCCTGCAAAAGTTTTGGAAAAACAGAAAAACCCACAAATTTTCCAAAGGTCATGGAAATTAGTTTAACAATTTTCTGTATACTTAAATTCAAGTTAGATGTCTTTACTTCTTTTCTGTCCTTTGTCAAAAACATGCTCTCACATTATTAATAATGTGTAAGCATTATCCAATTTTTTCTTACATATACATTACATGTATTTCTTACATGAAGTCAGAATTATTAGCCCCCATGTATTATTAGCCCGCCTGTTTATTTTTCCCCAATTTCTGTTTAACGGAGAGGATTTTTTCCAAGACATTTATAAACATAATAGTTTTAATAACTCATATCTAATAACTGATTTCTTTTATCTTTGCCTTGATGACAATACATAATATTTTACTAGATATTTTAAGACACTTCTATACAGCTTAAAGTGACATTTAAAGGCTTAATTAGGTTAATTAGATTAAATAGGCAGGTTAGGGTAATTAGGCAAGTTATTGTATAACGATGGTTTGTTCTGTAGATTATCAGAAAAAAAATTTGATTAAAGGGGCTAATAATTTTGACCTTAAAATGGATTTTAAAAAATTAAAAGCTTTTATTCTAGCCGAAATAAAACAAATAAGACTTTCTTTAGAAGGAAAAATATTATCAGACATACTGTGAAAATTTCCGTGCTCTGCTAAACATCATTTGGAAAATATTTTAAAAAAGCAAAAAAAAATTCAAAGGGGGGCTAATACTTCTGACTTCAACTGAGTATATTTATTGGTCACACTTAACAATAGTTTCATTAGTTAATGTTAGTTAGTGTATTTACTAACATAAATTATGCGTATGACCAATACTTGTACAGCATTTATTAATCATAGTTCAACATTTACTAATGCATTATTAACATCCAAATTCTTGCTTGTTAACATTAATGTACGTTGAGTTAACATGAACTAAGAATTAACAACTATATTTTCATTAACTAATGTTAACCAACATGAACATAATAAATGTATTGTTCATTGTTTCTTTGTGTTAGTAAATGCATTAACGTAAACTAATAGAACCTTACTGTAAAGTGTTACTAATTTATTTAACTAAATAGACATAAACATAAACATCACATAAAATATTAGGTCATAAAATTCCTGGAAAAGTCCTGGAATAATCATGAAATTTAGTAGTAAAAATGTGTATGAGCCCTGTATATTGTGTTTTACCTCAATTAAGAATGAAACAACTAAGCACATTTCACAGAGAGTGAATATGTGTCTTATACAGTATATGCATTACATTTTGTGGTTTGCATACCACTCATTAATCAAAGATAATCCTTTGCTTTTTCTATTATAGACAATGCCAGGAGAACTTAATTGAAATACATCTCTATGCATGTTTTTTTTTCACCTCATACACTAACCAGACCTATGACTTGAAATATTTGGCCTTTGTGTTTGAGATTTTTCAGCCTGCCATATGAACAGATGCATTATTTTGTGCTCACAAATGGCTTCCACATGGCTTTGGCTGTAAATGAATCTCTCTCCAAGACTATTTACTTTGCAACCAGAAAAAAAGCAGTTCATAAACGCACACTTTGCACCACATGAACAGAAGATATGTGGTGTGTTAATACATACTACACACTGCTCTCTTGCTCTGTCAACAGCTGCACTGGAAAGCAAAGAATGATCCTTTGTGTTCATGTCCATTCATAACCTATATAAACTCAGCTATTAGAAGAGCTTTTAAAACCTCCAGAAAGACCATTGTTGTGCAGTTTTTTGAGATTTCTTGTGTGGTTATATGTGATTCCAGTGGTTTTGTTGGACTCTTTCTTAATGGAGTGGGAGAAAGGCATTTTTATATATTCATTTTCCTGTTGGTGACTTAAGAAATTCATTCCATAGCCTGGGATTTTGGACCAAACTGATGGCCATGGGATGAGTTTAAAGGTGGATCACTTTTAAATTAATATTTTCTATAGGATGCTTTACAATAATATATTTGTTTATGTCCATTAGTTCCAATTTTGGCTGCAGTATTAACTATTATAATCTAACAAAAACAGTCAAAAAATTAGTACACCCAAATTATTATGTTGGGAAAAAATCTATGTGTATATACACTCACTGGCCACTTTACCAGGATGGACCCTCATTTGCCTTCAGAACAGCCTTAATCCTTCGTGGCATGGATTCAACAAGGAAATGGAAATATTCCTCAGAGATTTTGATCCATATTAACATGATAGCATCACGCAGTTCCTGCAGATTTGTCAGCTGCACATCCATGATGTGAATTTCCTATTCCACCACATCCCAAAAGTGCTCTATTGGATTGAGTTCTGGTAACTGTGGGGGCCATTTGAGTACAGTGAACTCATTGTAATGATACCAGTCTGAGGTGATTCACGCTTTGACATGGTGCGTTATCCTGCTGGAAGTAGCCATCAGAAGATGGGTAGACTGTGATCTACTAATGGATACTAATAGGCCCAAAGTGTGCCAAGAAAACATCCCCCACACCATTACACAACCACCACCACCAGCCTTAACCATTGATACAAGGCAGGATGGATTCATGCTTTCATGTTATAGACGCCAAATTCAGACCCTACTATCCGAATGTTGCAACAGAAATCAAGACTCATCAGCTCAGGCAATGTTTTTCCAATCTTCTATTGTCCAATTTTGGTGAGCCTGTGTGAATTGTAGCTTCATTTTCCTGTGCTTAGCTGAGAGAAATGGCACCCGGTGTGGTCTTCTGCTGCTGTAGCCCATTTGCCTCGAGGTTGGACGTGTTGTGCGTTGGGAGATGCTATTCTGCATACCTCAGTTGTAATGAGTTGCTATTTGAGTTACTATTGCCTTTCTATCTGCTCGAACCAGTCTGGCCATTCTCCCCTGACCTCTGGGCACAAGGCAAGGCATTTGTGCTCACAGAACTTCCCCTCACTGGACATTTTCTCTTTTTCGAACCATTCTCTGCAAACCCTAGAGATGGTTGTGTGTGAAAAACCCAGTAGATCAGTAGGTTCTGAAATACTCAGATCAGACCGGCACCAACAACCATGCCACGTTCAAAGTCACTTAAATCACATTTCTTCCCCATTCTGATGCTCGGTTTGAACTGCAGCAGATCGTCTTGATCATGTCTACATGCCTAAATGCATTGAGTTGCTGCCATGTGATCGGCTGATTAGAAATTTGCATTAACGAGCAGTTGGACAGGTGTACCTAATAAAGGGGCCGGTGAGTGTACATTAAAAAAAATTAATAAACAAGCAAAATATAGAAATGTTTTAATGGATATAACTGTGTAAAAAAATCGTGTTTTGTTTAAATGCACCAAAATTATTGATTATATGCACTGAGAAATAAATACAAATATTTATTATATAAGGCAGTGTACTCATTTATACTAAGCACTGTTTATTTTTTCCTTGGAAGTTCTACATGTTCTCACCACCAATTTGTCATGTATATGTAATGTCTTGCTAGTTCAGGACCACTTGGCATCACTTTTTAACTCACTGGAGTGTGTTCAGTGCAAAGGGTACTCTGTTACTTTCAATGGGAAACATTTGGTTATAAAATATATATTGGGGTATAGAACAACAGATTTTTTTTGACATATGTTGAATTACGATTTTAGTTTTACAAAAAAAAAAGGTATGTTGGCTTGAGAAGAATGTTTAAAAGTGCTTTGTAAGGTGTAAATTTAAACAGGTTTAGCAAAAAGACTATTTTTTTCAACCTTACTATCAGGTTTCTAAAACGTTGTACCTGTTTTAACAATTTAGCATGCTGTTGTTGGTAGGTCTATGTTTTCTCCATTTTAGCGCACTGTTAGCATGTCTTAGCAAGCCTCTTTTAATGCTGTGTTAGCATGTTTTAAAGTTGCTAACATGGTTTAACAATATTACCATGTTAAAAACATGACTACCATGATCTGACTTTTTTTTGTAAATTATATTCCCGTTTACAATGTTACTAGCATTATTAACACATTAGTAGAATAAATGACCAAGTTGCTGGCACACAGTTAGCCTATTGCTTGCAGGAATTACTATGTTGCTATCATGCTTCTAACATGTTACACTACATTGAGATCTTGCTGGTAGCTTGTCTAGTCTGTTAGTGGGAGCATGTTTCTGTGGTTTTAGCACATAACTTATTATTGCTAGCATTAATTAGCATGCTGGTAGATAGTAAACTTTTATGTTGGCTTGGGAAAGCCTTGTCTGAATAATTAAAACAGCTTTATATACTACAAGTTTTAGTGCAGTAGAAAGAAACTTTCTAGCAAGCTTTTAAAAAGGCTAGCATGATTTTAATATGTTTTTATACACTCCTAGCATTAACATTTATAACATGTTTGACTGGCTCACCGTTTTCATGAATTAGCATGTGAAGCATATGATCAATGGTATAATATGCTTTAACCACTTACTTGGCATGTTGCTAGCATGTTTCTTATACGGTTAACAAATTGCTAGCATGAATTACCCTAACCAAAAGCATGAGAATGTGAGGAGTTGGGAGTGAGAGTGTTTGGGAAACTGAACCCATGACCTTGCTGTTGTTAAAGCCATGCTTTTCCAGTTGAGCTACAGGAATAATTAGGGGGACTATAATGAATTGCACTATATGAAAGAGTCACATGATTAATTGTCTTGAACTGTCGCAAACAACACAAAGGCACCTTTTAAAGGAAGTGTGCAGAAGTCCTCACTGCCTCCACTTTGGGAAAAACAGCATGTGCTGACTTACAGGCATCGCTGAGCAACATTGTTAAATAAATCTCTTTAAGTTCCCTCGGTTGGCCACTTCCATGGTTTCTCTAATGTATTCCTTACATTAAAATTGGTTTGTCAATACCTGCTTGGCAGCTTGAAATTGTTTTAGGTGTGCTACTCCACATTTGCATCCACTCTCTGGTTCAACCTTAACTGATGCAGCAATGATTTTGCAGTGCAAGTTTCACTAATTTTACGATATTACATTTCTTTAATCAAATAAGTTCAGCCTTTTTGCATATGATTTCTGTCAGAAATATAATAAAAGTCCCAAACATTTGAACAGTAGTTCATATAGTACTTTTAAGGGGGGTTGTGAAAAATGGTCTGCTTTGAATGTAATGTTTATACTGTAAATTTGACTAAAGTGTATTAAACATTTTGTCATTTTTACTTAAATTTACAAAAGTATAAATTAAAAGTATTTCATAGTTCTATTAAATAAAACAAATATTTTTAGTTTAATTTGAACTTAAATAAAAGGTTTTACAGCTATTTCTTTTTTCTTCCATTCAGCTCACAGACATTTTTACAGTGTGCAGTGAGTAAATGGACTCCAGTGAACTTTTAATTGCATTTTGCGCATGTTCGGGTCATCTTTCCACCACGCACTTGAATAAAAATAGCTCCTGAAGATCTAGACTTGAATTGAAAAGGGAATCAGAGCCCAACCAGTGGACTGAGTCATCTGCTGTAATTAGAGGAGCTGTGGAGACGAGGGATCTGAGCCAGAGACTGGTCACTTTAACCTACAGGCAGTGTTACAGCAGGCTGAGGACCAAGCCAAAAGATAAAGGACCAAGGCCATGGCTGTGATTTCTCTACAGAAATGTTATCTCAAGTGACCATTTCCCTTTTTAAAAGCATTTTGTTAAAGCCAGCACTACATGGAAAGAGCAATTTGTTTAATTTCAGTCTACAGTATACAGATAAATCATTCAGTTTGACACATTTTGAGATTTTGGGTTTGACATTCTTTGCATAATGTTTTTTTTTTTTCAATCATTCATTCATTTTCTTTTCAGCTTAGTCCCTTTTTTAATCTGGGGTCACCACAGCGGAATGCACTGCCAACTCATCTATATATATATATATTTTTTTTTTCTTTTTCCCCCACATACAGAAAACATACAGACAGAAAAATATTCACTATTTTATACAATTCACTATTACACTATTCAGTAAATATTCACTATATTCTCCCATTGCTACTGAAAGTGTTTTCTTATTATGAAAAATCTTAAATAGTTTCGTTTTAAACTTTTCACATTCAAATATGAACAAAACCTAGATTTATGGATTATTCTGGAAAGATTTGGAAATATGTGCTTATTTAGTTAGTGTCTAGATTGAAATGTTAAAAGTCGTGACATGTGGCCAAGTATAGTAACCTATACACTGATTAACCCATTCAAGTGCGGCACACACATGCACACACCCGGAGCAGTGGGCAGCCACTGCCGGGGCACACAGGGAGCAGTTGTGACTCACCTCAGCCGTAGTATTGAGAGTGGTGAGAGCACTGGTTATTCACTCTCAGCCATACCTGTCAACATTGGGATGTGAAAATAGGGGATACACCCCCCTCCCCCCAAAAAATATAAATAAAATAAAAATTCCCAAAATTGCTAAATATGTTCATCTGGAGCTGTTTCATTGTAAATAAACGGTTGAAACGGTCAGTAATATGTTTTATTATTATTTACACAGTTTGAATAAATAGTTTACATTAGAAAAATCTGCAAATACTTTAGCCCAGGGGTCACCAATCATGGTCCTGGAGGGCCGGTGTCCCTGCAGGGTTTAGCTCCAACTTGCCTCAACACACGTGCTTGATTGTTTCAAGAATACCTAGTAAGACCTTGATTAGCTTGTTCAGGTGTGTTTGATTAGGGTTGGAGCTAAAATCTGCAGGACACCGGCCCTCCAGGAACAAGTTTGGTGACCCCTGCTTTAGCCTATTCAAATGAATAGCTATTATATAGAAATTGAATCAAGTTATCAAATCTCATTAACCCTTTCTTCACTGTATAATTGATTAGAGAGCATGAATCTTTCATTTCGATTTTTCGGTTGATTACATTAAAAAACAGCTGTCACTTTAAAAATGCACAGATCTGTAATGAAAGCATTCAACTTTTTATGCTCATTTAAGACAAAATTAGTTGTTTGAAAGAAAACCCACCAAGACCGACATCTTTAGATGTTGTTGTTATTGTTTTCATTATTATGTGTATGTCTGTTTAAACATGCACCCAAAACCCAGTTTCGTTCCTTTTCAAATTGCGTGTAATCTATTTGGGAAACAGCATCTATTTATCACTATGGAGTGCGTCTGACAGTCATGCACTACTACGTGAACTGACTGTTTTGAGGATTGCATAGGAGGTGCAATTGCGCCTGTAATGGAAAGGAAGAGAATCCCGCCATTTTTATATTTATTTTAGTGTTTTCATGCCTAAATAAAATTAAAGCCCAGAACAAATTCACATTTTAGAGCAAGGGGCTCTGCTCCTAGTGGTTCTGCGGTATGATCTTCATAGAAAGATTGAAAATGCTGGAAAATAACTTTACCAGATGATAGCGGGATAGAATTGTAAAATACGGGAGGATCCCGGGGAAAACAGGAGGGTTGACAGGTATGCTCTCACCATATACAATCCCTTCCAGTGCTGGACTCAAACCTGTGACCTTTCGATCACAAGTCCAACTCTAACATTATGATGGGACTTTGCTATTGGTCAATTTTCTCTCCTTCCATTATGGCAGTAAACACATCATCAGATGTCTTTGCAAAAACAAAAAAGTTTATGATTAAGGGAATGCAAATTAAGACCTAAATATCCCAATCTTTTTCCCCTTAGGTATTGGACCTGTTCTGGGACTTCTCTTCATCCCTCTGATTGGCTCAGCCAGTGATCACTGCAACAGCAGCTATGGCCGGCGGCGACCCTTCATATGGCTGCTGTCGTTGGGAGTTCTCCTCGCACTTCTCATCATACCACATGCTG
The DNA here is from genome assembly GCF_903798145.1 of Danio aesculapii. NCBI lineage: Eukaryota > Metazoa > Chordata > Actinopteri > Cypriniformes > Danionidae > Danio > Danio aesculapii. The sequence goes on along the minus strand of NC_079459.1, from coordinate 20,545,289 downwards.
ATGTTTTGGCTGCCAACTTGAGCTGGGGCAGCACCCGCCGAAACCAGGCTCTCCAAGTGGGCCTGCTCATCCTTGGCGTGGGCCTTTTGGACTTCTGTGGACAGGTGTGCTTTACACCACTGGAGGCGTTACTCTCGGACCTGTACCGCGAACGGGACGACTGCGGACAGGCTTTCGCCATGTTCTCCTTTATGGTTAGCCTTGGCGGTTGCGTGGGCTACTTGTTACCTGCCCTGGATTGGAGTGGGGGGCTCCTGTCCTTCTACTTGGGTGGTCAGGCTGAGTGTTTGTTCTCCCTCCTCATCCTCATCTTCGTGGTCAGTGTGTTCGTCACCATGAAAGTGTCCGAGGAACCTTCGTCCACTGTGGAACCGGGGCCGCTGGAGGCTGGACGGTGTTTTTCACGCTCTTGCTGCTATGCGTTTCAGTGTAAGCTCCGGGCTCTGAAGTCCGGCCCACTCATGTGCCTGCTGAGGACCTGCTGGTCTATGACACCAGCCATTTATCGTAGCTACTGTCACGTGCCGCGTGTCATGCGGCAGCTGTGTTTGGCGCAGCTCTGCAGCTGGATGGGCGTCATGTCCTTCATGCTCTTCTACACTGATTTTGTGGGTGAGGGGCTGTACGAGGGAGTTCCCAGCGCTGCTCCAGGTACCGCTCTCAGGAAACGCTATGATGAAGGTAAGATTTTGTAGGCATATCATCTAAATAGATTTTATTAATGCTTATTTTGAGTATTGTAGTTCATCTTTAGCTGTTGATGTTTCTTGCCATGTTAGTTTCTGTACTCGTGTAAAATTGTTGCGGATTTGCTGCCTGAAAGAAGCGTCAGATTCAGCATGATGTATATTTTACTTTAGAATATACAAAAATTACACTAATAATACATGGGAACGTCTTTATTTTTCATATATAATTAAGGAGCCCCTATTTTACATTATAAAAGGTCATATTTTGGTTTTGGGGGTCTCCAACAATAGGCTGATATGCATGCAAGGTCAAAAACACTTTGATTGTTTTATAATATGCATTTATTTTTACCTAATTATCCCAACGACTCCCATGTCATTCGTTCAGCGATTCATTTGTTCCCAAACCCCTCCTTGGCCTGAGGTGAATCTGCTGTGATTGGTCTGATGACCCAGTCTGTTGTGATTGGTCAACTGAATTCAGCGCGAGACTATTATGTATGGGACTTTGTCAGTAACTGTTACAGTTCTTATGGACCGGTTTCTTCTTCCTCCGGATTATTACACTTACATGTTATGATTGGGAGGAAGAAGAAACTGGTCCATATGAACTGTTACAGTTACTGACAAAGTCCCATACATAATAGACTCTGCTGCTACTTCAATAGCAAATGGCCGGCAAATCCCATGTTGCAGCGTAGGTTATTGTATCAATCATGAGAAAAATGACAGGAACAAACACAGCACACGGTTGGCTATACTGTGGTATTGTTGTGAAAATGACCTTTAACCCTTTATTCCCCGCAGCCGAATCTCCATCTGTCAGTGATCGTCATCTTCGTTCATCAGTCCGTGATCCGCGCTCTGCTAATGTCTAAAGGGAAAGGCGCGTTCACATTTTACTAGATCCGGTACTACATATTTGCTGTGTCGACGTCAATTCGTTCAGCCAAAAGATCCGAACCCAACACGATTCTGTTGGGTTAACGACTATTTCGTTAAAGAATAAATAGTTTTAATCTTGGTGCACTATCAGATTTAACCCTCAGCTGGATGTTTCCGTTCACTGTGTGCTGTGATACGCATTGCATGGAAGGTCATTTTCAAAAACCCATAATAGGGGCTCTTTAAGCCATCAAGCTTCGGTTTTGTCAGAAACAACAAATAGCACTTAAGTATTGTTGATTTAACAGAAACAACATTGACTGCGAGTAAATGGGATCCTGAAAACAACAGATCATAGGCAAAATAACACTGTGCTGCTTTTAACTGTGAAAGATATGTACATTGTATTAATTAAATAAGTCTGAGATTTGATACTAGTACAATTCTGTACTTGATAAGTAAATGTAATGTCTATTCAGAATAACCCCCACCCCAAATTGAATATTCTGTTTTACACATTGAAGATATTTTGAAATGATTTGTCCATACAAATTTCAGCTAGTTGTTTAGTTATGCAACAGACATTGAATGCTGCTTTGAACACTCAGCATCCACAAATATTAGTTTTGTCATAATGTTGCATCTCATGCAGTTCATGTAATGTTTGATTTCCGTGGCCTAGAAATTAATGATTAATCGTTTATTACTCATGTCAGATCGTTCTCCTAGACTCGTGCGTCACACATTCCTCCTCTGAAGCGTTTCTGTTAATGTTTTGTTAACATTAAGGGACATTTTGTTGGTTAATGTTTGCACGTATTCTCAGTTGTCTGCAGGCTCTCATTAAAGAGCTACAATGTTTGTTTAACAGACCTCATTTCACTGTCTGTCTGGGGTCAGAATGTCCATGGACTGTTTTTTTTATTTTTATTTGTGCTGGTGGTCTGTCTTTTCCGTCTTCTGGCCATTTTGTCAGACTATAAACCTTGAACTTGTGTTCACCTTCACATGTGGCCTCCGTCAGGCTTGTATTCGAGCTTTTTGCAGTGCTCCTAAACACCAATGCACATCAACAATGGGCTTACAAATATCTACACATACTAAAGCTAGAATCTGGATCTTTGATACCAACAGAAAGCTCCTTTAACACAACATTTTGACAGATGTGGTAAGATCAGTGTGTGAACAAATGAAGTCTGTCAGTTCAGTCTACCACAAAGTGTCACTGCTCCATGTAACGAAAAACCTTTGGGATTCTTGTTCAGTGAACATCTCAGCCTGCTGTGGTCGTTTAAGTGATGAATACCCTCTGTATGAAACGTTCCTGGGCCTGTTTGAAGTGCAGCGCCAAAGCCTGCGAACACATGCCTTAGTCAACATCACTCTCTGGATTTATTCAAAGGACACATTCATTCTCCATTATGCTCAATGGTCAAAGCAAACTATTTGGAACAACCTCATCTGTCAAAACCACAAGGGCTGGGGATCGTTGTTTACCTGGACATGCAGTTCTTAAAAGTAATAGTGCACTGGCATCCCTGGAATTTAAAGTAGAACAAATACATGTAAGGAATAAATGAAAGATTAGTTCACATCCAGAATGAAAAGAAAACAGTAACAATTTAGTTTAGGTCACAGTTCTACTGGCTTATTACCTGCCTATTAATAAGATATTAACTGTTCATTAGTTATAAAGTGTGATCTTATTCTGCATCTCTAATCCTACCCAAAGCCTAAACTCAACTTCTACCACGCTAACTATTAAAAAACAGCTAATTTGTAGTTAATTAAGCTAGCAGTGTTAGCTGATGATTTGTTTATACTGTGAATTGTGACCTAAACTTAAGTATTACCAAAAAATCATGATAATTTACTCACCCCTTCATTAAATATTTAATGTATTCTTCAGTCAAAAAGTCCTTTTTTTCAGTCGGATTTTCTTTCCTAGCAATGCTAGTGAGGAGGCACCAGAAACAGTAGTCAACAATTAAAGTGGATCATTAAAGTTGTCCTAAAATTATTGAATAATACCTATTCCTGTCTTATGAAAAACATTTTTGATCCACTTCAAATGTTGACTACTACAGTCGTCCCCAACCTTTTTATCACCGCAGACCGGTCAACGCTTGAACATGGCTGTTTCTCAATATGCGTTCTTCTGCGTTCTCGTGTAATGTCATCATCAACTGCCAAAACTCAGTTCCAAAACTCAAGACCACAAGAATGGAGGACACGTGAAAGTTCCCATATGTGTTCTTGGTATTGAGGATGCATTGATGCAGACTTGAGCGCAAAACTCACTCGAGAAATCCCAAAGTCATTGCGGCTGAATAAAGGCGGTGGGAAGCTCAGCATTCTATATAGATTTATTATTAAAGTTCAGAGATATAACTTATTTGTCTCAGGAGTTTTCCTAAATGAAACTGTAAAAGTAAACATTAACATGAAAATCTTTAGGTATAAACGCATCAAGAGTGTTTATCTGCTGAAATTCATATTAAAATTAGTTTTATTTGTATTATGCGTCATAGATTTATAAGGTCTTTATGCATAGTATTTATATTTTGAAAGGTGGAAAAACTATAAATCGTTGTATGAATGCTGTAATGTTTAAATTTTCCATTAAAAATTAGTGAAGTCATGTGACCATCAGGAAGAACCAGGGAAGAACGCAGCATCTCATTTCTCACAGGACGCATTCTCGGTTCTTGCAGTTTCCCGATTCCGTTTTCCAATGTAACTTGGCAAGATCGGTCTTCACAAGAACGCAAGTCCATTCTCTGCATTCTTGGAATTGAGAAACAGACAAGTTTCATAGGTAGTTCATAGGTAACCATCAACCGTTTTCTCAGAGAATGACAAGCTGACAAAACATTGCTGTCACTCTGATACAAGTTTTATTCAAGGAGAAAATTACAAAGCACTGCAGTGTTTGGCTGTTCTTTGTTTGTCTGGTATAATTAGACTACCAAAATGTGTAACTATATTCCATGAAAGCTAAAGCTGATCGTCAGTCTTGTCACTTCACTCGCTGTGTGCTCGTGGCATTCATTCAGCTGAGTGCGTCTGGAAGGTGCAAGTGCGTCACCATGGGAAATAAAAAACTTGCGCAAACTCCAGAAGACACAATTTACGAACACCCCCTGAAAGGCCGCCATCATTTGCGATCACCAGCAGTTGATCTTCTTGCACAGACATGCTATGATTCACCTGATTTGTTGACAAATGGGTTGCGGATCTATTCCTTGGCAGTTCGCAGGTCCTTCACTTGGCCTTTTACCCATAGCAAATAAATTTTCCTAGAATGTCTATTTCTTACTCATTTTGCTGGTTTGTGGGTAAATTTGGGAGCTCAAGTGGCTGAGATGCAAGCGAGAGAATACAGTCATTTTTTCAACTAAAAGTTTTTCAAAATAAAAGTCTGTTCAGACTCATATAGTAAATAAAACAGAAATAATACAAAAATGTATTACCCCAAAAAATCCTAATTTACTCACCCCTTTATTAATAAATTAATGTCTTTCTTGTATATACACAATATCAACAATAATGGACGTTTCGTTGCTCATAACATGAATGTTCATGACTTTGTGAACCTACATTGGTATCCAAACATGACGTGTCCAACGTGTGTTTTTGTATTTTGCATACAGTGTTCCCACTAAATGTCAAATTCATGAACTTATTACAGACTAAAATATTTAAAAAATTACATTTTAAAATGACTTAAAATGAAAAGAAAAACAGGCAGCTGTTGTGTCCTATCTCTGTCTTCCTTTTTCATATCAGGGTTTCTACAAGTTTCATCAAGCCACATTTAAGACTTTAAGACCATTATGAAAGAAATTTCAGACTTTCACAAGGCTAAACGCTAAAGATTCTTTCTAATGGCCCAGTTAAATCATTAAAAAAACATTAAAAACTATTATTTTTATTATTATTATAAGGAAGATAATTAAATTATATGTTAATAAACAGCTATATCGACAGAGTTAATAAATAAACTTTTGTCAAAACTTTTATTGAGATGGAATGATAATGATTGGATGGGTGTTGGCCCTGATTGGGTAGCTTTACATGGACATAGAAAGACCTGTTTAAAATGATTTAAGACCTACAACACAATATTTAAGTGAATTTAAAACTTTAAGGCCTAAAAAATTTATTTAGAAATGTAAAACTTTTCAAGACCCTATATATATATATATATATATATATATATATATATATATATATATATATATATATATATATATATATATATATATATATATATATATATATATATATATATATATATATATATTATAGAGACCAATGAGGTCAAAAAACTGATGAAGGATTACTGCTTCAAATATTTCAAATATTCAGTCATTTTAGGCCGTGATAATCAGAAATTTACCACAAAATCCAAGAGGGACAGAGACAATATTTTAACAGCTATTGTCTGTTAAAAGGAATAAAATGGCAGTCTAAAATAACCTAACCATAACAACACATGGTACATAACAAAATTTACAACTGATTGACAAACAGAAATCATTAATATTCTGTGACTTGTACAAAAATATACATTTAAAATTCCCTTATTTTTAAAGTCTGGAATAGACCTTTTAAAATTTCATGATAATCCAGCAATTGAATGACCCATGGCCAGGCCCACGTGGAATCTATGCAGATTTTTAGCCCATCATTGAGTCTATTTATCTTCATCTGTAAATTTATTCAGTTTTGAAATTAGTTTCAGTAATATTGACTAATATGAAAATGTTCATATGATTTATTTACAATAGTTTGTAAAGTAATATTTCTTATATGAGAGACTTGCTTTGTTTACCAAATAAGTGGATTTATTTATAAATCGTAAATAAAAGTTTAAAGGTATTTTTTATTTGATATATTAAGATACTTTTAATTACGATACTCCCAAAATCATTCCACAAAAATCTGCATTATTTTTGTTTTTAACAAAATTCTATAAAGCAAATAAGCAAAAAATGTCCACAGATTTTGTCTGAACCTACTTATGGGGAACCCTGTGTATAGATAAAGATTTTAAGTGATGATAACTGTAGCATTGCATTGTTATTTAAAAAAAATTGTGGTCTTGGTGCTATATACCACTTTACCTGGTTCAGACGACCCACATTTTTTAATATCTTCTTCTGTTCATAAGAACAAAACTCTAACTGATTTGGAATATAAATGATCACCGAATTAAAATTTTTGGGTGAACTATCCCTTTAAGTTTCCTGTGAGCTTGTACTGTTTCACCAGGCCAGGTTTTTGGGGAATTATTCTTCAGGCATATTTGTGTGAACACAATGTGATAATTTAAAGCAGTAATTACTGCGACAAGTCGAAAGATCTTGTGACATTTGAATACCATCACTCCTCCAGGTATCCGTATGGGCAGCCTGGGCCTGTTCCTGCAGTGTGCTACCTCTACCTTCTTCTCGCTGGTCATGAGCAGGCTGGTGCGTGTCTTTGGCTCCAGGATGGTCTATCTGAGCAGCATGATCTGCTTCACCATCTCTGCTCTGGTTATCTGCTTGTCCAAGAGTGTCCTGCTGGTCACGGCGATGTCGGGCCTCACTGGCTTTGCCTATGCAACCCTGCAGACACTGCCTTACACTCTCACCTGCCACTACCACAAAGAGAAAGAGGTAGGCATTTCATACTATTTCTGTTGTTACCATGATGCTTTGCGTTCATTTTGGGATGAAATTGCTTTAAATTGTAAACAATTAGTGGTTTTACATGATTGGGTACAATGAAGTGACTCTTCAAAGTTCATGGATCAAATATTAAATTATTCATTCAAATATACATCAAATGGTAAAGCAATATTACTGACGTTGACTATATTATACTATACTAAGCAATACAAAGAGAGAATAATCTGGAGAAACAAACACAGTGAGCCCAAGAGAGCATTGGCCACATGCTTTTAATCAGTGTGTGAATTATACACTGATGTTCAGGGGGTCAACTTTTTTTTGGTAATGTTAGTTTGTGTAATACATCCTTCTGTCTTTTATGTATTTATTTAGATTGCATCTAATTAATTAATAAAACATATTTAAGTTCAGTGTTTTGAGGGATATTTAGTGTATTCTGTCCTATAGCATCCTCTGATTAGCTATTTCAGATGTTACTGTAGGTCATACATCTAATTTGCCTTATGTATATACCAATTTTATGAGAAAAAACACTTACGATGTCTATATTGGTGCTCTAGATCTGGCAGTTTTAGACTTTTGAATGTTTTTTTTTCTCACATAGACTGATTGATGTGATTGTGCATTCACAATAGCTGTTTCCATCCAAAAACGCTAACTAAATTTATGCGCAAAACCAGGATATTGCATAAAAGGCGTGCGAATACAGCAGCGTTTTCATCTAACGAGTGAAAGAGAACAAAATCATCACTTCCTGATTAACTGGTGCCAAATATCTACAGTAAAAACGAAATTTGCTGTGGTAGTAGAAGCAGCGTGAATCTTTTCTTCATTTAATAAATGACATGCACCTCAGAAGACAATGGTGGCACGCAATTAATGTGTGGTGGCGCTTGAAAGCGTCAGACGGGGAGCACAGACCCTCTTGACAGTTCTGGAGGTAATTAATAATTAAATAACACTAAAATGGTTAAGGCATTTTAGAATGATCAAAACAACATTTCAGATGTTTTACAATAAGCTCAGCCTACTGGTTTGTCCAGTCACACATTTTTATCATCACATATTCTTTTATAACAGAATCACAAGACTTTTTTTAATACACTAGAATGTGTTTGGTAAAAAAAAAAAAGTGTTTACATCATAGTTTATGGACATCTTTTCTTACCGAATAAAAAGTTTATCCTACTCAGTTATGCACATATGGTTTTAATGCACGTTTTCAAAAGGTACGCACATCTTGGCATTTACATCAACCGTTTTTAATGTGCATATCCAAATTGTGCATGAAAACGGGTGGATGGAAATGTAGCTAATGCTACAATCCATTATGGGGGTGGTCAAATGTATATTTATATTATCTGTTATTTTAATTATTAACATTATTATTTAAAAATACAGATCAGAGCAAACTATTTCTCAATATTAAAGTGCTGGCCCCCCTATACATTTTGTTTTTGCGTCCTTCAGGGAGTCAATCCATCCCAATCCCCTCTGTAATTTGCACTTTGCTTTTAATACTAAACGTAAAATACTGAAATAATGCACAAATCCAAACTTCTCATACACTATTGTAATGTAATGTGTATTTATATAGCGCATTTATTGGGTATGGCCATACACCCAAAGCGCTTTACAATCATGGGGGTGGGGGGTGTCTCCACAACACCACCAGTGTGCAGTGTCCACTTGAATAATGCGACGGCAGCCACAGGACAACAGCGCCAGTGTGCTCACCACACACACCAGCTATTGGTGGAGTGGAGAGACATTGATAACCAATTCAGTGGAATGGGAAGATTGGGAGGCCATGGTCGTAAGGGCCGATTGAGGGACTTTGGCCAGGAAACCTGGGTTATACCCCTACTCTTTATGAGAAGTGCCATGGGGTTTTCAATGACCACAGAGAGTCAGGACCTTGGTTTAACGTCTCGTGCGAAAGACAGATTTTCACTTTTCACTGTGTACTGTACAGTATGTGGATTATCTGCAGCACAACCTTATTTTTTAGAGTGATTTGCTTTAATTATTTTAAATGTAAGTTGCAGAAAAACCTACACAGTTTTTTAAAGTTACATCATATATGTGATCTCTCTCATTGCAGGTGTACATGGAAAACAGCAAAACCAAAAAAACACATACAAACGGATTTACCATCACAAGGGATTCTGTCTATCTGTCATTAGACAACGGCTCTGGAGATGTCAACCACAAGAGTGGCATTTCCAATGGGCACGCTCATTACAATAGTGATAAACCAGAGTATTACCCACCTCAGAACGATGGCCGCCTTGATGCGGAGTCTGAGGATTTCGAGAAACGTGGGGTCGGATTAGACTTCGCCATTCTGGACAGCACCTTTCTTCTCTCTCAGGTCTTCCCCACCCTCTTCATGGGCATGATCGTCCAATTCACAGAGTCCGTCACCGCGTACATCGCCTCCTCTGCCATATTTGGTGCCATAGGCATTTATTTTGCCACCCACATCATCTTTGACCAAAAGGACCTCAGAAGCTGAAGAAGCAGCGATCATGTGAGTAATTTCACACTTGGCTCAGTACTAAATACCAATTGAAATGTTACTGATTGATTTACAGATTCATATAAAGGGCACATTGAACATTAAATGTTGTTCAAAACAAGAGATGGGAGGAGATTTTGTGTGGCTAGGCTCACCGGCAGTGTGAAAACATCTAAACTCTCTCACTCTCTAACTCAGTGTTTCCCAACCCTGTTCCTGGAGGCACACTAACAGTACATATTTTCGGTGTTTCTCTTATCTGACCCATTAACTTCAGGTTTTGGAGCCTCTTCTAATGTTCTGATGAGTTGATTCAGATGTGTTTGATTAGGGAGAGGTTGAAAATGTGGACTGTTGGTGTGCCTTCAGGAACAGGGTTGAGAAACACTGCTCTAACTTCCTGTAAAGTTGTCCAATAGTAATAAAGGCTAAAAAATTGAGGAAAGCAATATATTTTGAGAGAAAATATACAATTTCTCTCAAGCAATAAGCAAATCTTTTTGGTGGAATGCATTTCTATTGAAAATTCCCAGAGGAATGCTATATTTTTAAGAGAGAATGCAAATGTAACAGAATAAAATGCAACATTTTACAAAGGTTACTTTGAGAGAATGTAAGTATTTAATGTGCAAACTAAGGTTTTTTTTAGCATAATGCAAATGTTCTGCAAGAGAAAACAAAATGATTTGGCGAATGCAACAATTTTTTTAGAGAATACAAATATTTTGTAAGCGAACAAAGTTTCTCTGGGTAAGGTAATGAAAGAATAAGGGGACCTAAGTCCATGCTACCTAAGATTTACCTACGTTTTTCTAATGTTTATCTTTTCAATTAGTGTTACTACACACAAAAATTAAAATGATGTTATTAATTAATCTCTCTCATGTTGTTTCAAATCCCTGAGATCTTCGTTCAACTTTTAAACACAAAATAATTAGACAGCAATGATCCTGACTTTTTTTTAAAGTACAGAAAAATACCAAAACGCATTCTCAAAACAAAACATATGCCTTCAGTGGTTCAATCTGAATATTATCATCAAAACTAGGGCGGGGTGATATTGCTAAAAATATTATCATGATATCATGTTTCATATCATTCGATATAAATAATTATTGAATATTTTTAACAGTACATTTAGGAATATTAGGATTTTTCTAACCACTTTATTTTAATTTACCAACATTAAGGCAAATAGTTTTAATAGTCAAAAACTAAAATAATTAAACAAAATATCTGATCTCTTTAATAAAATAAACTTAAGTGTTAAAAAGACTTAAACTTGATAAAATGTTACAAAGTGTGTGCAGTGGTGAAGGTAGATCAACATCTGTAAGGTGTCAATAATAATGATACAGTAAACCTCAAACTCTGTCAACAAAACAGATTATAATAATCAAATCTTCACTGCTGTTAGCCCCGGCACTCTTTTTCGCATGTGTTGTTATTCTGACCTGAAGTGACAAGAGCGAGCGCGTGGTTTTCTTCACCATTTTCTATGGTGTCTCTCGTAACTAGGCAACTATCAACCGTTTTCTCAGAGGATGACAAACAGACAAACCATTGCTGCAGCTGTGATGCAAGTTTACGGAGAAAAGTAAAAGCACTGCAGTGTTTGGGTGCGCTGTGTTTGTCTGAGGTAATTATCTGCCGTTACTACTGAATTGTGTATATTCCATACAAAGTGTGAAGCAGATTGGTTAGTTCTACTTGCATGAATCGCAGTGCGCTCGTGACGTTCTGAAAAGTTCAGATGTTTTTCAACTGGCATCGTGCAAGCTGTGCGCCTCCATTGGAAATGACTAACTTACACCCTAAGCTTATTGGCATTCCATCCAAGGCGCACACTCAGCAGCCACATTTTAATAAAACAATAGCGCTTCATAGCAAAACTTCATATCAAACTTTTTTTTGTTACGCCCCATTCACACGGGGCGTCAGTGCTTCCCATTCATTTAGAAGTCAGAACCATTAATCTCTATGGAGGATCTCTTGGATTTCATCTAAAATATGTTCTTTTGTGTTAAAAAGATGAACGAAGGCCTTTGGGGGTTTGGAACAACACAAGGGTTGATAATTATTGACAGAATTTTTATTTTTGGGTGAACTATCCCTTTAAATTCCTGACCATGTCTCTACTTTTCTCTTCATAGGTCTTGTTTGGTTTGAGGATGAATTATGCTTTCTATCTCTATGGGACCAATTGGACACATCAAACTGTGTGATGTAACTCCTGTTGTGTTTAAAATACTTTTTTTGTAAAGAACTATTTTATTGTATATAATTATATATATATATATTTTAATGATAATATATACATGTATTTATATCCCTATGGGAGTTTTTATGCAACCAGTTTTGGCGAGGTCTGTATTTATGTACTCTAACCTCGTTTGACTTGTTTGTCAAACAAAAGTGTCTTAATTTTTTTTAAAAGCTGAAATTTTGGTCAGTAATCAAAACTAATGACTCAGTCATGTATAAAATCTCAAAAAGACAATCTGGGATATTTTTCTACAAGTGACTTTACATAGACCTAAGATAGTGTTACAAACCATCATTAACAGTATGAAAACATCATTTATATGGTGTTAATAAGTTACAGTATAGATTAACTTTACAAAACTGTTCGTTTCATGTCCTATTTAAGTACTGCATCTGTAAGTACAGCCGCTGTTGCTCAGAGAGTGTATGTGGAGCTTTTATTTTTTTAAGAGCGTTACGGGGCGTCACATTGAGTAAGATTCTCAGGATGGACATTTCGTCCAGTTGAAATATTCATCTGTTCGATCAAAGCACAATGAACTAATAAAAAAGGTACTGATATTTTACCTGCTGATGTATGTGATTTTCTTTCATTTAGTTGATTTTTTCATTTAAAGTGCACCTATTTTACAAGATGTAAGATTTGTCTTTGTTGTCTCCAGAATGTGTCTGTAAAGTTTCAGCTCAAAATACCAGATTATTTATTATATAATGTTGAATCTGCCCATTTTGGTGTCTGACTACAGTGTAGCTGTCTTTGTAGCCTGTGGCTTTAAATCCAAATGAACTGCTTCTCCCTGTCCACTGTTTCCACATACGTGTCTGCCTCTCATGCTTTATGTCAGATAAACAGCCATCAGTGATAGAGACAGACATGGATGAAGCTGAAATAAGGTCACTGGTCAAAAATACCAAGTTTAATTGATGTATCTGTGGTGGAGCTTATTCAAGCCTTTCTGAAATGATGAGTCACACATGCGCGTTTACTGACACCATGTGGCCGTAGTGATTATAGCGGTTAAAAATGACATACAGAGTACCCGCGGGGTCTTAAAAGCACTGAAAAAGTCTTAAATTTGATGATCTCAAATTAAGGCCTTAATAGCCTTGCATTTGGTATGCAAAGTTTCAGATTTAGTTACAAAGGTCTTATTTTATTCATTTATTTGTGCTTTTCCTAGGATTAAGTTCATACCGTAACAAAATGAACTGTTACTAATGTATGCTAATTAAAAATTCATGCAGCGTAAAGTTGAGTGCACCTCGCACTCTTTGTCATAGCAGAAAGCGTGCGCACCCGTTACTATGGTTACTAGGCAAGTGAGGTACAGAACAAGGTAGTCGCTAGCCTAGTTTGTTGGCTAAAATGGGAAAGTGTCGGTTTAATTTGCTGTGGCCAAGGAATTCGAATTACGTTTGGGTCAAGCCTGTGCCAGGAAATGACTGTGGTGCTGGAAATCTTTTAAGCTAGCAAAGATGGGTGTTACGGCCCAGGACTACCATATGAAGGGTGCCCGCGTGTAGTACTGCTCGTCATCACCTCTTCGGTTACTGAAACAGCTTTGGCTATCAGTAATGAAGAAATTTCTACATTAGAAGCATTGCCACTACAGCCAAGGAACATCCTATCTTACTGTGGCTCAGCACCAACTCTGCAGTCAGAGGTGATGTGGGTCCTTAAAACAATCTCTGAGCACCACTCTTACACATCGAATGAGAACATTACAGAGGTTTTTCAAAACCATGTTTCCTGACTCCGAGGTTGCAGCTACATTTTCATGTGGAAGCAACTGAACTGCATCTATAACTAAATTCTGATTGGCTCTTTTTATTACTAAAGAACTGACTGACCAGGTCAATAAGGCCAATGGGTTTGTGGTCATGTTTGATGAGTCTCAATAAGCTGATGAAAAGTAAGCAGTTGGACCTTCATATTCGTTGCGTATGTATTAAATAAATCTGATAATTGAAATAAAATGTTTTATTTAATTCAAGTAGCCCACTTGTACATAATTATTCTCTAGGATTCAGAATTTATACAGATTTGACATTTTCCCATCATACTTCTGTCAGAATGGGTACGACGTTGGCATTGAATTTCATTTGAAACGGTATTGAAAAGGTCTTTAAAAGCCTTGAATTTCATTAAGAGTATCCCAGGGGTATCGTATACATAGCGATTTTACTCTTTATTACAAACATGCACTGTTTTAAAAACGTTTCAAAACTTGTAAAAGTAATTATTGATGTGCAGATGATCACAGAGACTTGTAACATATGTTTTAATCCCAGCTTCTTTGCAAAAAGAGTTCTGTGGACATGTGCATACATGTTATTATGGAGACATGGCACCTGTCAATCAATTCGGTGGATGAGGAAAACACTCCTACGCCACGTTGCATTGGGCCTCAAAATCACTGGGATTTGGATCCTATTTTAAACATCAGTAAATAAAATAAAAAAAACTTGTGTTTCTATCACTCCAATATGACAGTTTACACTATACCTACACACAGTTCTGTCCAAACAGCTTACAAAAGTTGATTTTCATCATAGGTGCCCTTTAAAGTGGAATCTATTGCATTATGTCTGTCCTTTCAACTGTCAATCTTTGTCCTAAAATGATCTGCATGCTCTTCATCAACAGTGACATACGTAGTTTCATAAATAGTATCAATTCCTGACAGACAGTGTACCTTTTTTCTAGTGAATATTTTACTAAAGCTTGTACGTCCTGTTTTAACATTTCAGAAAATTTCTCCCTCCCTGTTTGGACTATTTCCAGTTCCAACTATTTAGTTGATACATTGATGAATAAATTATGCAAATACACTTTCTGGATCATAATACTATAGGTCCACGTATAAAAAGGGCACTGAATAAACCATTTATTAGCACACAAGCTACATTTTCCCCAACGTTTATGGTATTTCCTGAATATGATTTTGTATTTGGTATATACAGTTGAAATCAGAATTTTTAAACCCCCTTAAAATTTGATTTTCTTTATTAAATATTTCCCAAATTAAGTTTAAAAGAGCAAGGGAATTTTCACAGTATGTCTGATAATATTTTTTCTTCTGGAGAAAGTCTGATTCATTTTATTTCAGCTAAAATAAAAGCAGTTAATTTTTTTTATATATATTTTAAGGTCAAAATTATTAGCCCTTTAAGCTATATATTATTTTGATAGTCTACAGAACAAACCATCATAATACAATAACTTTCCTAATTAGCCTAACCTGCCTATTTAACCTAGTTAAGCCTTTAAATGTCACTTTAAGCTGTATAGAAGTGTCTTGAAAAATATATAGTCAAATATTATTTACTGCCTTCATGGCAAAGATAAAATAAATCAGTTATTAGAAATGAGTTATTAAAACTATTATGTTTTAAAATGTGTTGGAAAAAAAATCTCTCCGTTAAACAGAAATTGGGGAAAAAATTTAACGGGGCAAATAATTCAGGGGGGCTAATAATTCTGACTTCAACTGTATTTAATCAACTAACTTTTATCAACTAAACCCTTTTAACTTAAAAAATGGCATCAAACCAAGAGCCATGAAGTGGTGCAATGTCATGTTACAAAATGAATGCTTTAGTTCTGATGTGACAGCCTCACACAAATGTCTTTTGTTCTTTAAACAGACTGCTGAAGTGTTTTGACAACTAATGTTCTAAATATATAGGTCAGGATATTGCATGGAGAAAAAAAAAAGCTTTTCCTGGCATCCATGGGGATTATGTCTGGCTCAGTTTTAATTAGGATTTATTCATTACTTTAGGCCAAGGCCCTGAATTCAGAGAAATAATTATCTGACTACATTCAGAGATGATGAAACATCTTTAAAACAACAAACATAAAGCAGTAGGAATTAAATGGAGTTTGGTCTAGGAGTCTGCATTTGCTTTTTGACTGAAATGTTCTTGACTGGAATGGTTCCATGAATGTTAAAGGGTCTATTTGAACTACTGTACAAATTAAAATTATAAACCAATCTAACAGCATTAACGCTGATTTAGGTTAACTGGATTTAAGTGTTTTGATTTGTCCTTATTCCCTGAGGAAATTATAATAAATGGCTTATTACAGTGCTCAGCATATATGAGTACACCCCCTCACAAATCTATCTTTTAAGCTCATATTTTTAATAGGAAGCTATACAATATTATATTAGTCCATATACAGTACATTAGATTAATGAAGCCAAATCTGGAGCTTATCTAACAAAATAACTTACAATAACGGCTCAACAACGAGTACACCAAAATTTATGTTATAGAAAAATATTAAACACAATTTTAAAAAAAGAGGAAAAATCAAGAGAAGCAAAAAAAATAGAAAGATTTAGTTGAAATTGTATAGGTTTTGTAGGCAACATTTTGCTTGAATTTAATTGTATCATCTTTCAATTTCTAAATATGTTTGGTCACTGAAGTGTTATTTTAATAAATATATGTTTAATAAATCTGTTTTGTTTAAATGCACCAAAATATGTTGCCTACATTCACTGAGAAATGGATAAAATATTAATGGGGTGTACTCAGTTAGGCTGAGCACTGTAAATCCAGCAAAAGGCTAATAATAAGCAATGGCAAATTTGTATTAAGACCCCACACTTGTGCAAGACGATTGTGAGCTGAAACATGTCACAAATGTAAGCAAATAAACGTAAAAATCGACGGGTGTAATATGAATGACTCTAATACACTTGAGATTTCAAAATTGTGAGACAGCGCCACCTGTTGGACAGTCTCTTTCATTTTTGTGCACCTGCCAGGTGTACAAGACGTATAGGTTATTTATTGACTGATGGTTTCATGAAGTGATTTAAGTGTTTCCATTAAACAAAATGTTTTTATAGATTATAAAGATTCGATTTTTAAAATGTTGCCAAATGGTTGCTTTTTTCAGACGTTTTCATTAAAAATCATTTTGATACCCAAAATAAGTTTTGTGGATTTACCGCAAGAGGTTTTGAAGGGGACATATGCTTTATGAAAAAATAACCGTGTTTTTATTGTAATTGTGCTTTTTCCATAATAGTTTTTTATGCTATGGTTTAGTCTTGCGAAACCCTTGTGAATTTATGTGTCCAGCTACCTTATATCAAGTGCTCGGTCAATTAGGCAATTCGGCGATCAAAGGAGTTGAGCTCGCGCTCGGACGTGCGTAACCTCCAACTATGTGTTTTTACCCATGAATAAATCACGGGAGCATTTTCAAAATATAGCTTAGTGAAAGCTTCCTGAGCAAACAGCGCAGGAAGTGTTTTGCAAGACTGACGTGGCTCCGCGGTGACAACTGGCCTGTTTTTACACCTTCTTTCTAAATAAGGAAGCGGCCCGTCGGGCATATGACCGCCGGTCCAATTTGGGAGCTGCCAACGAAACCCATCAGGCTCCCTCGCGCTTCGCTCCGCTCACTCTGCCCGGGGCCGCGCGCCTGGACTCACACACCGACTGGGTTCTGGCGATCGAGCTGACCCCCGGCGGCGGTGAGGTCAGCGTGATGTCATCCCGAAGGTGAGTGATGTCATGCTGAAGATCTCCCAGGCAAGGTGAGCTTGCGTTTTGGTGAGTGTGTGTGGTGCTCCCCATCCTGAGAGGTGAAACATGGTAATCATCATCATCGCCGCCACCAGCTCGAGCTCTGCCGCCCTGCTCTTCTCATCTACCGAGGGGCTTATTGCGTTACATGCCCGCAGCCCCGACCTGCCTTCCAAAAATAAGCCCCTGCCACCATGCCGAAAGAAGAAAAACAAGAGTGGTATTTTTAGGGGCATTAATTTTGACCACGTGCCCCGAGGGTAAACCGGATGGCCACTGCGCAAAGGTTCCTCATCAGTATGTGCGAGAGCAGCGGGCGCTGGACGTGGACTGCGGTTATTCTGCTGGGCTTTCTGATTGGGATCGTGTTCTCCTACCCCACCTCGGACAGGACTAATGCAACTTCACTGGAGAAAAGGTGGGAGAAGCTCTTCTCCCGCTCCGTTTTGGGGATCTCGGTGGAGAAATCGGACATGAACTGGGAGAGTGACTATTTGCTGGGCATTAAGAGAGTGCGGAGGCTGTACTGCAACGTGGGCATCGGATTTCACCTGCAGGTCCTGCCAGACGGAAGGATAAACGGAGTCCATAATGAGAATCAGTACAGTGAGTTGCATCCAGAAATCTAATGCATGACCACTCGTTGTACCAGGGATGGAAACGACTGAATGAAAAGCTCAATTATTATTGGATTATTTGATTAAATGCGTGAAGGATAATTTATTTTTATATTTTACTTTTTATTTTAATCAACAATTTTTAAATCAATGAATTTATTATTGCTATTATTTTATCGGATGTGTTCTAAAGCAATGGCATATCTATTAAAATAAACCCCAGTGTCAATCACTGCCGAATTTCCCGAGCCTCAAACATGACACGAA
Organism: Danio aesculapii; assembly: GCF_903798145.1. Classification (NCBI taxonomy): domain Eukaryota; kingdom Metazoa; phylum Chordata; class Actinopteri; order Cypriniformes; family Danionidae; genus Danio; species Danio aesculapii. The sequence goes on along the minus strand of NC_079459.1, from coordinate 20,526,814 downwards.
TGCTTGGACGAATTTAGACGCCAACTAATTTTACACTGCGTCCATCTGCTTGTTGTACATGCCAGAACTGCAGGGCTTTTCTTTATTTTCCAAGAAATGAGCCAGCATTGGAGAAAAATGCAGAACAAAGGCAGTGCGTCCCCGTGGTACCACCCACTCGTGCAGAATGAGTGAATGAGCTGCCGTGTGCCACACTGTCATGTATGTAACACTGATGTTCTGTTCAATCAGGTCTAATTGAAATCTCAGCGGTAGAGAGAGGAGTGGTTAGTCTATACGGCGTGAAAAGCGGGCTGTTTGTCGCAATGAGCAGCCGTGGAAGGTTATACGGAACGGTAGGTATGCCTGTCGTTTGATTTACTTGCACTTGTGCTGAATAACGCCAATTTTGCGGTGTTAAATGGGTCAATGACAAGTGGGGTTTTGTATGGTGTGGGGTGATAAAAATGCCAAGCAGGTTTGGTGCCACTTATCTGAGGTTTCGTTTTGAAAAACATATGCTCTGAAATGTCAAATTGTGACATTAAAGGGATAGTTTACCCAGAAATTAAACCAAGGTGGTTCCAAACCTTCGCAGACTTTTTCTTCTGTTGAACACCAAAGAAGATATTTTACATTAAAGACGATTCAAATTTGGCTCAAACTTACTCAATTCTTTACCTTCTACACTGATTATATAGCTACTGTACGTGTACAGTATTTTCTACACACAACACAGACATTTTCATACTTAAATTCAGCAGAACAAAATGTAACATTTCATTCAAGTCAAAACACCACCAGCCATTTTTGTCTCACAAAATCATCATTGGGCTGAATGGTTCTTATTGTGAAACTGTGCCGATCCATGCCAGTTGGCACAGATCTAGATTACTTTTTTAACTGGTGCTGCCGCATGCAGTCAAGATTAAAATGTACACAAGCACTCAAAAAAGATCCTTTTTTTTTTTCTTGTTTAAACTACTTATTTAAAATGAGCTGAAACAACACAATTCTTGAGATCTCATTGGGAAAACTTAATTTTTCAATGTTTAATCCACATAAATTTGTCAAAAGTGTTAAGTTAACTTAATCGATTTGTGTTGGGACAACATGAATGAATTGTGTTGAACCCTGCATTTTTTACAGTGAGTGTATGGCGTAAAACATGTGATAGTCTATAAACATTGAAGCATGCACAATGACAATCACTACACAAAAGGGTAAAATGTCTTAGACTTGCTGTTTAAACCTACACAAATAATATTTAATCAATACAGGATATGCTATTGAATGAGTAATTCAAACTATATGTACACTCAAAAAATATTTAGCTGCTTGTTCAAACTACACTGAAAAAAATTATTCAAAGATGATTCCTTGGATTTACTCAATTATTTTACATTAAGTGGTTGTAAACAATTTATTTGGGCTGAATTTAAAGAAACAAATTAAGTTGAACATTGCTCAATGTAATTTGTTTGTTTAAATTCTACACAAATAAATTGTTTGCAACAGTTTTGCATACAACACTTTTTTCATTGTACTTATTTAAATTGAGCCAAAACAACACAATGTTTGAGATTTTTTTGTTACAACTTAATTGTTTTATGTTCAATCCACTTAAATTTGTTAACTTAATCGATTTGTGTTGGCACAGCATGAATGAGTTGAGTGGAACCCTGCATTTTTACAGTGCACCTGGCTAACAATGTAGTGTGGGAAGAAAAATTCTTATACAGCATCCAATTCTAAACCAACGATAACTATAACATTCGGAAACATGCTAGTGTGGAAGATGAAATATAACTTTCCCCCCATGCAATTTTTTTTATTATGTAGAAGGTGAAATGAAAAGAACTGTAATGTATTTTTGAACAACTTAAACATTAAAGTCATTGACCCAAATGTATATATTTCCCTTACAAAAATGAACCATGGTTTTATTATAGTAAATGTGTAATAACCTTACTGTTTACACTCTGGCTGATGCAACAAAAAAGGTTCATCTCTGGTTGAGGGCTGCGCAATATATCCATGCCACTTTCAGCATCGATATTGAAATGTGCGCATTCACAATAGTCACATCGCAAAGATATGCAATGTTCAGTCTGAATTACAGTTGACTATCCTCATATTCTAGTCCAAATATCTACATTTTAAAGTGAAAAAAAAAAAGATTATTTCACCTACTGGTGAAATAGAATGGCAGAGAATTTTCTTAAAACAAGCAAAAAAACCTTTTCATTTTCACTTATTTCTTCTGATGGTGAAAAATGAAACACTATCTTTACTTGATCTAAGGTTTTTTTTTCATATTTGGATAAAAATCATTTTATTTGCATTGTGATTATTCAATTTCTCTACCTGAATACTGTTATACTTCCCAGAAAACCTTCTGAAACTGTATTCATATTACAATATTTATCGCAAACAAATAAAATATCACAATATCAGATTTTTCCAATACCATGCAGCCCTACTCTGGTTGATTACCATGGTTTGATACAAAAAAAAAAAAAACCTTGGTTAATTTTCAAAAGGGTTTGTCAGTTTGCCAATGTTTGATAGATTTGAAGTGCATCCAAATATGAGCATGGGTTAAATCACTTGCTTTGGATATTTATTGACTCCTCAGCTGTAGGTGATGATACAGTATGCTAAACCCATTGCATTGTCATTCATTTTTAATAACTGTTGGCTCATGTGAGCAGGGGAGAGGATGGCGATGTTGTGCATGGCTGAATGTAAATCTGACCTACTTTACACTTGCATTACTCAGATGCCAGATCTCACCAGGAGTAACACATTATCTCGTCTGGTGACAGAGTCAGCTAGCTAAAGTGCTTCTCAGGCTTGTCGCTTTGGGATATTGTTTAAAAATCAAGGGATTTATTTAGTCAGAGTATTTCTAGGATTTCTTTAAAGTAATAAAAGGTGGTAAAATGCAAATGCTGGATTTATTTTAACCTACTGTAAAATTGCAGTATTGAATTAAAAGTGAAATTTCAAATGTTCTTGTTCACATTCTCTATTGATCTTTGAAATAAAAAGTGTAGCTAAACAACACCTTATTTGAAATGTATTTAATATATTTTACTTTTATACATGTATGTCCTGTCTAATCAAAATGTTTCATGAGATTTAGGTCACTTTTTTTTTCAGACAACACTTTTTTTTAGCATTCATTAACAGCTCCATGTTTATGCGAGAGCAATAAATCTAGTCTATAGATAAAATCTGTTAATTAAAGTCCTGTAAAAGATTTATGCTGTTGGCACAGCCAGAGATCAGTTAAGCAGACAAAGTCATTTTCACGCAATAGAAATGACAGATAAAACTGATGGACTGATTTGCTTTTGTGATGTTCAGCTGATTAGCATTTCCATTAGAAGCAGCATAAGCCTTGAAAACGAGTCTAACCTTGAATCCAACTGTACAGTATGCCACGCAATGACTGAGTTTCAAAATGAATTCACACTAATGTTTGGAATTATACACTGGTCTAATAAAGAACCTTTTTTAATGGTTCCATGAACTTTTAAAATTGCTGTTAAAGTTTTTTTTTACAGTGGAAAATGATTCTTCACAATAAGTAAATGAAATTGTTCACTGAAAGTTTTTTTATGTTAATTTTAGAACTTTTATTTGTGAGGAAACTGGAAACTAATGGGCTATATGCACAGCCTGTAATTTTCAGCCAATGATAACCTTCTGGTGAAAGCTTAATGTGAGTGTTTTCAATTTCATAAGGTTTTTTTTACAGCACCGATGTTGTAATGTCATTAAAATACATTCAGCTGTTCAAGCATAAAACAAGATGAAATACAGTGTAAACCAGGGGTGCCCAAACATTGTCTTATAACAGGCCAAACACCAACCAAATAAATGTAACCCACTGGTACTACTGCACCCAACCCGGTCTGAGCTGGGATCGAACTGTTGATTTTTTTTTTTTTGTATGGGAGTCAGTTGCTTTAACAAGGTGGCTAAAGACCATGGCCTCTAGCTTCTGTTGCTAGAGCACTTTTGAGGTCAGAGGAGTGAGGTTTACCTGCATAACACTTCGCTAGCTGGCCTCCGTTACACTCACTCCCATCCCGGACGAGCCCCCAAGTGTAACCCACTGGTCCTACTGTACCCAACCCAGTCTGAGCTGGGATCGAACCGGCAATTCTTTGTATTGGTTCTTCTACAAGAAGGTTAAAGACCATGGCCTCTAGCGGTGTCTGTTGAGCACCTTTTGAGGTCAGAGGAGTGAGGTTTACCTGCATAACACTTCGCTAGCTGGCCTCCATTATATATATATATATATATATATATATATATATATATATAAAAAGATATTACATTGCCATGAGTAATTTCCTAATTTATTTGTTAATATTTAAAATAACTGCAAAATGTGGAAAACTAGACAAACAAACAATCCCACTTAAAAGAAAACGGAGACCAATGCTGAATACACTAGTAAATCTGTGAAGTGACAGTATTTGCATTTGTAGGGTCTGAATCATTTACAACATTTAATTGAAACATTTAATTTCAGTTTTCTTTTTGTAGCTCAGCAATAAAAAAATAAAATAAAAAAACGTACATTAAATTCGAAATCACAATCTTTTTCAAAGATATTCGCCCAAAGGTTCCCATTCCTTTCCTTCTCCCGCTCTTTTTAGATGGGATGGTGGGCCAAATCAAAGGTTACTATGGGTCAACTTTGGCCCTAGTTTGGGCAACTCTGGTAAACGCTAATGCCGTCAGTATCAGCAGGCTAAGCGCGGAAACTCTATTGAAAATACTGCAGTAAAATAAATGATTATTTATATTTTAAAGACATGTCGGAGGCAAATGGAATTTAATGCAGTGCTTCTTGACCCACTTTATATCTTATATCTATCAGGCAGTGAAAATGACGGATTTTTAAAGAAATCAGATCTTAAACATGGCGATTTTAAACATGGCGATCTTAAACATGTCGCTGAGGCTGGCTGGCTGAAAATTAAAGTCTGTGTGCATATACCCCATTGCCTGTTTTTTTTATAGTGGTGCTTTGAGATGTATAGTGGTGTTTTACTGTACTTTACCCTAGTTTAACACAAAAAAACTTGCTGTTATAAATTTGAGTTGAATCAAATCAACTTTTCTAGTCATCTCAACTTACATCAATCAAACTGACTAAATATTTAAGTTAAACTTTTGATAACATAGAAAATGAGTTGAAACCTGACTAACTTATAAAAATGAGTTATAAAAAGCAACATAAAAACATTTGCTGTCATGTATTTTTGACATTTTTTTACAGTGTAAGAAAGTATGTGTTTGAGGTGCTTAGAATAATGGGAGGAGTTGTACCAAACTAACTGTCTAATCTGTGCCATTTTTTAGAGGGCCTTCCGTGACGAGTGCAAGTTCAAGGAGACACTGCTGCCCAACAATTACAACGCATACGAGTCTTCCATTTACAAGGGCTTTTACATGGCCCTCAGCAAACATGGCCGCTTGAAGCGAGGCTACAAGGCTTCCCCAGCAATGACTGTCACACATTTCCTCCCACGTTTATGAGCGAAACTGGCAATAACACAATAATTTGCACATGTTGGATGTTCTCGTAGGTAACCCAAACATGCTAAGAGGTGAACTGCAAAGAACTAAAAGAACACTCACGTATTTATTCTCGAAGAAATACTAATAATATATGTATATTTCGGTAGCTTACTTTGTGTCTGAACTTTGTGTACATGCCATTCTTTGCTGCTTATGATTTCTATTATGAATGAGTCAAGGAGCTTTTTATGCCCTCTCACTTTTTATGGGTGCTTGCCATAACTGGTGTAAACCTTACCAGGCATTGGACTAACATCCTCAGCTTTTAGAAGTGAAACGGATACTTTTTATTACCTCAAAGAGCCACGTCCGCATTAAGGAAAGTTATGGAGGGAAAAATAAATATCAGTTTACTCTGATCTTCATCCGTTCCGCCATTTTACGAGGGACATGAAAGCACTTATTTTTCTGGAGTTTTCATTAGGTGGTGCCTTAGCCTCTACTAGTTTGCCTCCTTTTGTGCATGCAGGAAAGAGGTTTCTGTTCCATATTTAGATCAATAAATAGTTGACATTAAACGTTGACTGCATGCAATTTTATGGAGAGTAAAACTCTGAGACTTTGTGATTGAAACTCTGTGGACGGCTAGGTTTGGGTGCTTCCATTTTGAATGAAAACTGCAATTGAATGCGTTAATCTTGAATTATGTGGTACGATTATATGATAGTGTAGCGGTTGCTTATTAATTAAACAGTGTGTAATTCAACGTTTATCATAGACATTTATTGATACTAGTCAAGTTTTACCTCCTCATTAACAAACATGTCAACTGCATACTTGAACGTCACCTCAGAAAGTCTGTGGAATGTGCTAAAAACAAATACAACCGTCTTAATCTGTTCGAGATAACATCCAGCCTGATCTCACGAGAAAACATAACTATTTTACGTTTCATCAGTTTAGTGGCTAATTCATACGAACACGCAAAGGAGTATGAGTTCTGTTGTACGAAAATGTATGATTTTAAAAAGAAGGCATGGCACCCAACCCCGTTTCCCTAAACCCAACCATCATTGGGGGATAAGAAAATCATACTAAATTATACGAATGATATCATACAAATTCTTACGAATTAGCCACTAAATCAAAAAGTTACGAATTACCATGAGATTGTGTTGGCTATTCACACCTGTGCACACTCTTGAAGTTGATGTTACTCCAGATAATCAGTCGTTAGTCGCACATAAAATTTAACTAAGCTTCGGTATTTGTAGGCATTCCCCTTCTCTCGCTTACAACATCCATCTCTTTAAATTCAAGCAATATTTGGCTGAACGAAGGCTCTATTTAAAAGATTTTCCATTTTCATGTCACTTCCAGTTGCAGCTCAGAAAACAATCATCAACATCTGCTTATATCTTTGCAACAATGTCCTTGTATCTTTTGAGAAACACAAGTTAAAACGTGTTGGATTTCGCACACAGAGAGTAAGAGAGAATAAAAGTGTTGGTAGTAGTAGTGTGTGTTTGTTAAATGGGTCCTCTTGAATTGAAGCTTCTACTTGACATTTTGAGAGATCCCAATGTTACAAAGACGGATGTTATTTTTATAACAGTTATGGCTGGGATGTTTGAGCTGGGATGCTCATGAGGTGTGTGTGAATTTCTTTAAAGGTACAGTTCACCTAAAAATAAAGGTTGCTCGCCTTCCTGTCATTCTAAACCTGTGTGACATTTAAACTCAAAATACAGAACATATATACTATGACAAGATGCTAAAACTGTATTTGTCTGTATAATGAGAGTTAATGTGATCTAAAACAACATCTCACTAAATGGACAAGAACACAATTTCCCTCTCAAAACAAAATCACACAGCTTTGGAATGACTTAAGAGGAATTATATAATCATTTTTAATGAACTGTCTACAAAGTGAAACTGAAACAATAAAGCTATGGTCTTTTTTATGTTTTGGGAATAAACCGATTTTAAGCTGTGTTCAAATATGAACTATATATTACTATTGACAACTATGGATTTAAACTTCTTTGTACCCCAAATATGGCATGCAATGTGATTGCTTCAACGAAACTGTCAAAATGACTGCTTTTTTTAAAGAATGCGATGGCTGATGTTAATTTATTGATGTTTCTCCACTGTACTCTTTCACATTTCTGATCTCGTTGTACTTCAGTTGAACTTTGCATGGTTTTAATGCAAAATACTAGACAGAAATTTTGCATGGTTTTAATGCAAAATATCAGAAACGTTGCATCTAGAAGTTAAGCCTTCGAAATAAGTGCTTATCCAGAAACAGCTATTTCTCAAGTAACTTCCACCAGTTTCATTGTACTGTACTTTGTCTCCAGCTTTTAAATGAAACCATTTGCGGCTAGTGAGATGATTGTAAAGGGTGATGCATGTGTGCGTGTTTGTCCTTGTATGTATGCAGCTTTTGTGTTTTCTCAGTTTTGTATTCCTGCACTGAGGGGCAAACGCCCCGTCCAAATTCCCCTCCTATTTTCTTACATATACCTCACCTTCTGCCTTAGTTCCAATTTGTTGAAATGATTGTACGATTTGTTGAATACAACAAACTTTTTGCCAATCATTTTGTTCTCTGAAAAAAGTGAAAAATGAGTAAGAATTCTAATATATTAAGAAAATGTTTCCTTTTATTTTTATACGTATGTGCTGTGCACAACAGCCAACTGTATTACTGAAATGAAAATAAAAGGTTGTTTTTTAGCCTCTGAGTTGAGTTTTTTTTAAAAGCCGCATTCCAAGCTACATGATACAATTTGATTCATTCATTGTCCTTCAGCTTAGTCTCCTACTTATCAGGGGTTGTCACAGTGGAATGAACCGGCAACTATTCCAGCATATTTATGCAGCGCACAACCCAGTACTGGGAATACTCTCACATTTAGACACGCACTCATATGCTACGGTCAATTTAGCTCATCCAATTCACTTATAGCATATGTTATTGGACTGTGGGGGAAACTGAAGCACCCTTGCCAACTCGCCCAGCCGGGATTGAACCAGCGACCTTCTTGCTGTGAGGTGACAGTGAGCCACCATGCCACTCTTGATACAATTCTAAATGGCAGAATTATTATGCAGGTCTGAATTTATTTGTCTCTCAACTCCACCTATAGCTAGGGATGGCTGATGTGAAACTGACGTTGACAGTGTCGAGATCCCGAAGCGCAAGTGTTTGAAACACTGCACCAAAGCATGATTCGAAACACCCAGGTCATGTGACTAAAGCAATTCAAAGCATCGGTCATTTCAGAAGTGTTTCGAGACCTGGCAAATCTGCGCTTAACTGATAGGGTCGGAAAAAACTCTGTATTTTGTGTGGCCTAGTGGACTGTGCGTGTGCACAACTGTGCTGCAAATAGCCCAAGTTCGAATCCCAGCTTACAAACACTCTGAAATTATGACTTGATGTATTTATTAATGTTACTTTTTATTACCAAAACAAGACATATTTATTCACAAAGTGTTCATTGGGATATCAGAACGATGTTAAAACAAAACACGTTACAAGAACAGAGCATTTAAAAACCAACCTAATTAATGGCTGCATTCTGCTCTGCATGCTAGTCAATAACTCTCACCGCTTTACTAAATCACTTGAAACCTCAACTCTACAACATAGGGTTTAATACCTCAATTCGCTTAACTGTTTTTTAGCGGAAGCTGTTCCAGAGCAATACATAAAAATGACCACTAGGTGTCGATGTAGAGCCGCATTTCAAAATGTTTTGAAGCTTCAACACATTTGCTTCGACTGTTTCAGTATTTCATAAAGCCTCGCTTTGCCAACCACTACCTATAGCTAGTGTGTGGTGAGCGCACTAGAGCTGTTGTCCTGTGGCTGCTGTTGCATCATCCAAGTGGATGCTGCACACAGGTGGTGATATGGAGAGACCCTCCTCATGACTGTAAAGCGCTTTGGGTGTATGGCCATACACGATAAATGCACTATATAACTACACACATTACATTACATTTATTCATCAAGAGTTTTAAGAGTTATCATCATTGTTATGTCATGACATTTGAAGGCCCAATCCCAATTCTATTTTTGTACCCCTTGCCCTTCCCCTTGGCCCTTACAACCGAGGGTTAAGGGGAAGGGCTTCAAAATGTACCCCTAAGAATTGGGACAGCACTACAGCACCTGCACACAGCATATGTCATCGTGATCTCTTGCTTCATGCGAGATCAGACGATCGCGACTGCTGTAGTTATTCCTGTTGTGCTATTTATCTTCAGGAAATCGCGAAAGATTGCAAAATTTAGCAGGGTTTTTTTTTTAAAGCATGACAGTAAAACATGAACACGGTTATGAATAAATTAAAAAGTGTTTGTTTGTCTTAAAAATACATAATAATGACAAAAAATACTAATTTGTGGATCTCCTTACTTCTGGGTTCAGCAATGCTGCCGCTGTGGCAGTTGTATTCTGGGAAATTTTCTTAGCCCTTGGTTTCGAGTGGGGTCCTGAAAAATCTTTGTTCGAAGGGCTATTCACCCCTCCCCCTTAGCCCTACGCCTTCAAGCTAAAGAGAATTGGGACACCCCTACCCCTTCACGGGAATGCACAAAACAAGGAGTAAGGGGAAGGGGAAGGGCTAAAATTGGGATTGGGCCTAAATGTTTCCGGGTCCAAGCCGCCATTTGGATTGGCTATTTAGCGGCTTTTAAATTGAGAAAATACTTGTTTATGACAACTTTTTACTCATATCACACATTAAAGTGAATTTTATTTAAAATTATGTCGCACCCAACACTCTCTGGACTTGCAGCAATCACAGACACCAATATTTTAACAATTTATACAAATTTAATCACATTCTGGCCATCGGATATCAGGCATGGATATACATATATATATATACATATATATATATATACATATATACATATATATATATATACATATATATATATATATATATATATATATATATATATATACATATATATATATATATATATATATATATACATATATATATATATATATATATATATATATATATATATATATATATATAGATAGATAGATAGATAGATAGATAGATAGATAGATAGATAGATAGATAGATAGATAGATAGATAGATAGATAGATAGATAGATAGATAGATAGATAGATAGATAGATAGATAGATAGATAGATAGATAGAGATCCTGATTTTCGAAAGTATTACATCATTTTGTAAGTGTTTATTAGTACCATTTGTTGAGTCTCTCCACACAGTTTGATAGAGCGCTTGAACCCGGTAGCCGCTTCACTTGACGTCACACTTGACAAGCGGATTGAAACACAGTGATTGCATCTGTATTAGTAAGGTTAGAGCCTCATCATGTGGTCAAAATTCATTCTAATTTAAAAGATGAACTTAAATTTGATGTAAAGTGATCATTTTCTTTCACATGCCAGTTTATCCACAGAATTATATTTTGATGTTAATCAGCCCTTATGAAAATCCAGTCCCCTTTTACTAACAGAAATTCCTTACTTGTTGAAGATCTTTAATAGTTTTATAAGAGAGATTTCGGTCTCTCATTTAGTCTTCTGAACAGATCACATTATAATAAGAAACATTCAATTTAGGTGTAGATTATAAACATGATCAACACAAATCTGCTGGTTGGGGGCCGGTGGGGGCCAGTACGTAATTAACCTACTTGCCCCTTTTATGTTGTTTACAGCCCTGCACAGAAAAACTGAATGGTTACAAGTTGTATCAAATCAACAGTAAAGTTCTTGGTCCACAAACATGACCTTTGAACCAATTTCCCCTCAGTTATATAAACCAGTAGTGAAATGACTAGCTGTTTGCTGAGCACCTGTTTGATCCGGTCTGATCATGAACACCATTCATCTTTTCTGTCTGATTGCTCTGAGCATCTGCAAACTAATAACCTGTCATCCTATACAGAAGGAAACAATCCAAACTGATTTAACGAGAGAAAATGTGGAAGACAAGATCAGCAGCTATGGATTATTTCTGATGGCTAAATTAACTAATGGCATAGAGAAAGCCATTTATCGAGAGTCAAATGGTAAGTTGCAAATTTTCTCATAAATTTTGACTGATCATTAATTCCAATCATTTATTTTAACATTTCCTAACGTTATTAAAAAAATCTAATTTTAAGCTAATTTTATTAAATAAACAAGAACAAAAAATGATCAGCTGTATTTCATTGCTAACTTAAAGGTAATAAATGTTGTGTTATTAGCAAATACATTAACTAGTGTTTAGACCTTATAGTAATATGTTCTCATTTTACTTTATTTTATAAAGGAGCTGTTTTACTAAAGAAAATAAGCAGAGACTGCTTCTCACTACTTGATACTAAAAGACTTATTTTAATGTGCTTGGATACAACCAAAAAGCCATATATTTCTGTAAGTATGGGCATTTTTTTGTTTTGTGTATTTGTGCATTTATTGTGTACTGTTATAATTACCTAATTCTTGTTTTTTCCCAGAAAATGACAATTGACCAGAATGTCTAATGTTTTAATTTGTTGTGATTCAAAACCAGGGTTCTTTAACCAAATATTGATATCAAAGCCCCTTTTATGTCAGAAGATACACTGAAAAAATGATTCAAAAGATATTCCTTGACTTCACTACATTTTTTGTAAACAATATATTGAGCTGAATTTAAACAAACAACTTAAGCTGGACATTACTCAATTCAATTTGTTTAAATTCAAACCATTTAAATTGTTTGCAACAATTTTACAGAAATCATTATTTTCAGCGTATCTGAAATTATGATTCAACATTTTTTCTTTTAAATTTGGAAGAAACATCAAATAACTTTCAGAATAATATAAGTAACTTTTTAAACTTTTAAAAATAATTTCAGAAATAAAAACAAATGACTTGTACTTGCAGTTTAACACTCATAAAGTTAATTGTTAGTTCAAACTTTGTATTTAAAATGAGCTGAAACAACAATTCTTGAGGTTTTTTTTGGGGCAACTTGATTGTTTTATGTTCAATCTTATTAGTTAGTTTTTATTAGTAAAAACTAATAAGATAACTTAATTCTTTCAAGTCACTGAAACAGAAATTGATTGTGTCGAACCCAGTATTTTATTTATTTTTTACAGTGAATTAAAAATTGTGTGGTCTGTATTCTTAAACAAAAATGAACACTTATTCAGTATAAATCCATTAAATTTAGTACAGTACCAGAAAGATTCTAATGTTTCAAATTACAAATTCTGTTCTAAGGATCCTGAATAAAAAGTTCATTGTAAATGAACAATGTGTGTTATTATCCTCAGGTTGACAACACTAATGACTGCTTTAAAACAATTCAAAGAAAGATTTTCCGACATGCTATGTGTTCATGGAGGAACGATGCAGAAACCAAAGAATTACCACCTCCTCCTACGCATTTAAACAACCACAACTCTCATCTCAGGCTGAGAAGAAGCCATCTGTTTGACCCGACTGATCCTTTGGGTTCCGAGAATCCAAAGTCAAGGACCGTGAATTATCGAAGACAGAATAAAGAGCATGAGCACACCGGTAACGTTTCTAGAGAAACCATCACTTCCTGTGATGACCCTTTACATGTACTGCTCTCAAAGAGCCCAGTCAGTCCAAACTTACAAAAAGAGAAGAAACACAAGCAAGTCGCACCAATTAATCCATTCTGAACGAATTCCTAAGCTCTTGAAGTTCGTAAACCTGAAGAAACCAATCTATGTGGAAGAACTTCACTTTTTGGATATTACCTAAAAGCATACACTGATAGTGCAATGTTAAGAAACCAAATGGTGCCAAGAAATTATTGCATATGTATGACACAATCCAGGGGGTGCATTACAAAAAGATTCTAACTTTAAAATCGTAACATATTAGTTTGGTAACCTGGAAATTTCAGTTACAACCTACCAACCAAACATACTAAAAAAAAGGCATTCCTTTTATTGAATATTAGACATGAAGAATGGAGATGCTTAATGATCGATAGATACTTAGAGTACTGAAGATGCATTACATTTCCATGGCAAAACACTTACGGTAATAACAAACTGCCATATTAAACTATAGTTAGCGCAGGACCTGCAATCAACATTACAAATTATAGTGCAAGTGACTTATTTTTTCGCTGGCTTGTTAATCAATTTTAGTTTAGGCTAACTCATTAGCAGCTCACACAGTTTTGGTTGCTTGGTAAAAGATTTAAGAATGGATTGTCGAATTTGATGGCAAAATTCCTAACTACAGATATGATTTTGTAAGAAATGCCAAATCAAGCTAATATTTGCTTCTGTGAAACAAACTTGTAAGAATAAGAAACTGTAATACATCTCCTGTGCTGCTTTTTCAGCTTAGTAGGTGAAGCTAGTTTAGGTCACTGCTTGTCAGTCCTTTCACCTTGTTAAGTCAGTTAAAATTTAAACTACCTTGTAATGCTGTGGCAATATAGCGCAGCTTTCATTAGAACCGTGCAAGTGTCCTTTTTCTGTTTAACTGATGTAGGTCATGTAATACTCAGAATTATGCGCAGTCTTTGATTACACTTTGCAATGTATGAAATCAGTTCATATCATTTCAGTGTTGCAAGTATAGACCTATTATATTTTCAACATACACCTATGGAAAAATGAACCACTTGACAATTCAATTCTCTAAATTCCTTTCTCTGGATCTACTGGATTTATTGAGAATGGATTTGGACAAATGTTATTTATTTGATTTTATAAATAACTGATAACATTTCATCACTATTGAAAAAAAAAGTATTTAGACTATTAATATTTTTTTATTTACCCCAGAAAATTACAATCATTCAGAATTAAAAAAAAGTTTATCGTTTGATTGACAAATTAGGGTTACTCAACAAAATATTGATATCTTAACTCTTCTGGAGTTTACACATTGATGTTGTTTTGTTTAAAAATGAATATAAGCTGATTGTATTATATATATATATATATATATATATATATATATATATATATATATATATATATATATATATATATATATATATATATATAACATTAAAATTAGATTTTTAGTTTAAATTTAGAGGAAACATACATACCCCTCAAAACATACCTCTTAAATGTAAATCCTGAGAAACTCTGTATGAGATGGTGCTGGCCACCTATGCTAATTATTTATTTTTTTAAGTTTTGGAACATTTTTATTTATTATATTTAATATTGATGTCTTTAAAGGGGCTACAGTATATGGAAGAATTTGATTGGATTTCTTTTTCCCAATGTGTAGCGACCATCTATCTCAAAATGGAGTACAGGGCAGACTTAATCTACTAATTAGGTTACGTAAGTACGCTTCTACTCTAAATGGCTGTTACAAACATTTAAAAGGTGGTTACATAAAAACTTGTTTTCAAGAACCATTTTGCCTACTTAAACTTCGTTCAGTAAGACAAAATTTATGTAAAATCTAATAAACGTCATATTGTGCAAAATGTGTCTCTCTAAATATATTTTTACAGGCTAACAATACTTTTTAAAATCCTGAATGCTATGAAGTAAATGTTTGCGTGACTGCAGTGACTTTTTACAAGCTGATTTATCTTTATCTTTCTGGGTTAAAATACTGATTCGGATTCCACGGAAAGTCGTGAATTTGATGCTGTGATGTTTCTTTGACCTTACCTTTTAATGTTAATTCGGGTATTTATCTTGCTGTAAATCGTTTTGGCGTCCTCCATGCTTTCTTACCGACACGTGACGTCGAATGGCACAGGACCCGCCTTCACTACCTGCAGTTAATCAATAGGGAAATGTGATTGGATGATAATTTTGTTTTTCAAAATATACTATGACGCCTTTGGATTTTCATCTGAAGTCGGTAATAAATTCCGAAACATTAGATGACTGTTCATCTAAACAATATGTGATCACCTTGAAGCAAAATATATGGTTAAAATTATTATTTTACACATTTTACTTAACTACATTTTATTTTATATAAATATCATCTCATGCGTACAATGTGCATTAAACGTAAATTGAGTGTTTTAGTTTAAAAAAATTCTAATTGGTTTAGATGTATTTCTTAGTGAATGCATAAACAATAAAATTATTAGAAATTGTTTTCTTTGCTTCTTCTTTTTGCTAATGTTATTTTTAAGGTACGAAAAGCTTCATTTTTTTTTTCTATCAAATTTATTAAATGCAGTTTCTCGAAATAATTCCCGCATCTTATATGAAAACAATCAAAAAGGAATGGCATGACTAAATTAATGGCTGATAATGATGAAACTGTATATATATATATATATATATATATATATATATATATATATATATATATATATATATATATATATATATATATATATATATATATATATATATATATATATAAAACAATTTGTTTTGATTAGCATTTGATTGGAGTTTTTTTTTTTTTTTTTGCTTTAGCAATGATGTACTTTCAAAAGAAGCATATTGTGTATTACCAACAATACATGCATTATTTTATCTTTAGACTGTTTAAATGTAAGAACATAGTTTTATTATATTGGTTCATTGAAAAAGGAATTGAAAATTACCTTGGAGTAAGGTCAAAGTACTGAAATATCTTTCATACTGACTGTTCTGTGCTGTTGAAGTACATGTCAGGACACTCTGCAACTACTATGCAAATATCAAACACAAATGCTTTTGGTTTAGAGTTCAGTATTGTTTTTTTGACAGGTTATTAAAAACAAGACAAAAACAGAAATAAACCTTAATAACACCCTTGACACATTTTTTTTTATTTAAAAAGAAAACTAAAATAAAAATATATTAAAAGCTTAAAACCAATTTATTTCTAATTTTCATTTTATTCATTTTTAAATACAACTAAAATAAATGTAATAAAAACTGTATGAAATATGACACATGCATTTATTTAGTTATCATTTGCACTTTTAAAGCATTTAAAATACGATTAAAATAACTTAGATAGCAGCATACTCAAAACATTTTAATATTTACTAAGACTTAATACGATGGACAAACGGTCCTGAAGGACTAGTGTCCTGCAGAGTTTAGATCCAACCCTAATCAAACACACCTGCCTATAGCTTTCTAGTGATCTTAAAGACCCCAGGCCTGTAGGTGAAAAGGCTGTTTTTTTGTCAAAAGTGGACCTGCATTTATACGCCTCAGTTTCTATTTAATTAAGTAATTTAAGTACTGCATTTTAGTGACATTTTAAGCATTATTTTGAAATAGCTTGTCGGATGGTCATTATAACGACCCTTTTTTGACAATTTTAGCCAAAATAGTATTCAAATAAATTTTAATATGGGCCACTTTTGGTGATGAGCTCATGAATGGGACAAATTCTGAACCTTTGTCAGTGAGGGGTGGGTCTTCTGAACCATCTGAACCCCTCCCTGGCTACGGGCCTGGACCCTGATTAGCATGTGTGTTTGATTAATGTTGTAGCAAAACTCTGCATGCTCTCCAGGACTGAGTTTGCCGATCCATTGTCTAAATGGTCATCACACATCAAATATTTCAGTCATTACAAATGTAAAGTACACTGAATTTTCAAATGATTATACATAGTTAATTCAGAATGATCTTATATTTGTAAATGTTGATTCTCAAAAATGTTTGATTTTTATCTCAGGAAAAGTGCTTCAATATGAAAATCTTTTGCATAAAACGTATCTTAAACATTTAGCACTTTACTCCATATTTCCTTTTATATGCTAATTAGTCTGGAAGTGGTCTCTTCTGTTGATGAACACACATTTGATGTCTGAAAGTGCTATATCCACATTGCTACATTTCAAAGTGATAATAAATCGGCACATTCCAGTGTTTGGGCAGATGGAAAACTGTTAAGCTGGGTCTAAACCACGAGGCACTGGGCATTTCAGGTCCTCAAAAATATAGCGCATGGCTATGCTCATATAAGCCCCATGACCGACCACTAGTGCATGTACAGGCACATTAGAGACTCCATCATCCGCCAGTCCTGCTGGAGCCTCAGTGCTTTCGTCTGCTGAGGATGTTCCTCCATCTTGTACTTTGTCTTGATGGTCATTTGCTATTTGCTGGAACATGGCCTTTAGAAAATCCTTAATTCGCACCTTCACCTGAAAAAAATGTGGACTTTCTATTAGTGGTGTCCGATTGTAACTTACTAAATTACTGTTCACCTATCATTATTGATGAGTGTGTTAGTTTATGTCTGTTGCGGATAAAAAAAATATATATGACACTAAAACTAGGTGGCAGCAATCTTTGTTTTAACAAGTGATTCATTCATTCATTCATTCATTTTCTTTTCAGCTTAATCCCTTTATTTATCTGGGGTCGCCACAGCGGAATGAACCGCCAACTTATTCATCATACGTTTCATGCAACCTATCACTGGGAAACATCCACACACACTCATTTACACACATACACTATGGACAATTTAGCTTACCCAACTCACCTATACCACATGTTTTTTTGGACTTGAGGGGGAAACTGGAGCACCCAGAGGAAACCCACGCAAACAAGGGGAGAACATGCAAACTCCACACAGAAATGCCAACTGACCGAGCCGGGGCTCGAACCAGCAACCTTATTATGCTACTTACTGCGCCACCGTGCTGCCCACCAAGTGATTCACTGAATCATTCATTCAAATGATTTGTTCAGAAGTGATTGATTTAGAAACAATGCAACTATTCGTCTATATCCAAAATTGCATCCTCTAATTTCTAATGCACCAGTTTCAAAGAACTGTATATAGAGCAGTGTGAATTATACATTGACGATCAGGGGGGTCAACTTTCTCAGTAATATTAGTTTGTGTAATACATGCTTCAGTCATTTATGTATTTATTTAATTTACATCTAATTTCCTCATAAAACATATTTGTTTTCAGTGTTTTGATGGATATTTAGTGTATTTTGACGTACAGTATCCTCTGATTAGCTATTTCAGACATCAAACTATACATTTGACTGTTCTTTCAGGCTATTTGTACATACAAATGCATATTTTATGAGAAAACAGTCTTGTGAACACTTTCTATGTCTGGTGCTGTAGATCTGCCAGTTTCAGATTGTTAAATGAATTTTTTCTGGCACAAACTAACTGGCATAGTTATACATTCACAAAGGTATGAACCATTATAGGGGAGGTCAAATGTACATTTATATTATTATTTTAATTATTAACATTATTATTTCAAATGCAATTAACTATTTATCAGAATTAAAGGGCTGACCCCCCACCCCCATACATCTTGCTTTGATGTCCTTGAGGGGGGATCAAGCATTAATTAATTCACACTCTGATATAGAGTATGTTCCAGTATGGATATACTATGTTCATTCAGAGTAACATGACCAACCCAGCCCGATCTCAAGAGGAAATGCAACTATTTTAAGTATTGTCCGATAAATGGCTAATTCATAAAAGTCCATATGATTTAATTTAAATGTAAATGTATTATTTTTAATTGGAGGCAAACTCCAAACTCCACCCCTAAGATAATCCCTCCCTGGGGGATGAGAAATCATTCTAAAATGTATGAATGAGATCATGCAAATTGATATGAATTAGCCAAAAAGTTACCAATTGCAGTGAGATGGTGTTGGACCAAACACATCTTTATAACTGCATGACTGAATCATTGACTCATTCAAATAATTCAAATATAAACTAATTAAGGACTTAAACATTACAGAATTGCATCGAGTTGTAGAAATCTGTTCCAGCTTTGTTTGGAACAGTTGGTGAAAAAACCTAAACTGTTATATAAATGTAAATCAATTAAATATTAATTACTTTTGTGTATGAAATATCACATTTTTAGATTTGTGCTGAAAAACAACACTCCTGCTTGTGTGACATTGTCTAAATATGACACTTTACAACAATGTCCCACCAGTTACTTTTAGTTAACAAACATGAACTAACAAAGAGCATTTGTTACAGTACTTTTTCATCTTTTTTCAACGTTAGTAAAGTACTTATTGTTAGTTCGTGTTAGCTAAATGTTATTAACAGATGCACCTTTTGTTATTAATAGTATAACCGCTCAAATAACCAAGATTAACATTATTATTAACTTAATCGCTAGTTCACGTTACTAATATAGTTAACCAATGTTAACAACTGGAACCTTAAAGGCCACTTGTTCCAAACTTATTTGAGCTTCTTTGTTCAGTTGAACACAAAAGAAGTTAATTTGAAAAATGCTGTAGTGTACCCATTGACTTCCATAGTTTTTTTCTACTATGGAAGCTATTTTCAAAATATCTCCTTTTTTGTTCAACTGAAAAAAATTTAACTCATAAAGGTTTAAAACAACACAAGGGAGAGTAAATGATGAAGTAATTTATTCACATTTCCTGAAAATGTGAAGCATTGGACACTAAAAACCTTTTAGTAATTAATAACAATTGAAAAAAAAATCTAAACATTTAAAAAGACTAAATGCATGGGAATTCAATTAAATTATGTCATATTTTAATAAAAAAATCCCTTAATTTTACCTGCTCCATGGTCTCTCCATCGGGTGGAGTGAACTCTGGTAAAGGCTGTCCTGCTGCTTTAGCCATGTTTTTCATATCTATAACTCGACCTCCCTCAGCTATGCCAAAACTCTGCAGAAAAAAACTTGTTAACATGAAAAAGTGTAGACATTTTTTTCTTATTTTGTCAGGCGGTTGTCAGTACCTACCCTTTCTATAAGTGATGGATCTGCTACTAGTTCTAAGTCATGGCAGGTTCTGTTGTTCCTCACAATGATCTCGGCAGTCTGTATTTCACAGACATGATTATTCATATATGATTATAATATTAATATATTAATACAAGTTTAAAGGTCTCAACAAATACACATTGTAAACAAAAAGACACAAAGGAAGTGATCATTGTTACAAGAAACATTATGATTATAAATTCAGTGGGCATGTGCAACTTTATAACTACATTGCAAATGTATAGAAATTATCTGATGCAAACCATGTGGACAGAGTATGTGTAAGTATCTTTATCTCATTCGATAGTCTTGTCAATACTCACTTATTAAATACTAAATCACTCTTTTTTTAGCATTACCGTCTTATTTGTGAACAGAATAACCTAAAATGTTGTTTAATCAGATTTGTAGAGAAACATCTCCCTCTACTGGTGACTAGATTGCATGTCTTAGTAGACTTTCACTAGTATGTTTCTGTTTACCTGCTTGGCACGTTTCATGTTGCTGACAAACACATTTGTGAATTTCACATCCCTGAGGTATTGTCCAGCCGCCTCAGACTGCTGTATGCCAATTTCAGAAAGCGGAGAGTCTATTTTCTGACCTAAAGTTGAAGAAAAGATAGATGTGGTTAGAATGTGGAAATTTAAATAGGCTAATAATAAACCTCAATGATTAAAGATAACATATGTTTTCATTTTCTCTTTAAACAATTACCTTGTAAAAGGCCATCTTTGTTGCACTGCGTCTCACCACTGGCAAACAAACACAGCACAAGTAATCAATAAAAGCTTTATTACACAGTTCATTACACTTCACACACTGCAAACCAGCACACAGTTGTTGTTGAATAAACTCAGGACCATTTGCCAACCTGTGGATTATATGTGATAATTTAAAATTTCTCGCACATATGTTTATTTTTGTGTATCATCAGAAGCAATGATTGAAATGATTAATGGTGATAATGATTTTTTAGTTACATAATATGCTGCGTATAATTGTGTATATATAAATATGAGGTTGAGAAAATTAATAGCAAATTTAAATATTTGGGTGAGCCATCTCTTATTTTTTTTTTTTTGCAATTTTTAGTGTTATTATTATTATTATAAAGCGATTTTCTTAAATTATTTATCTTTATATATGTAATTTATGTTAAATATATCATAAATGCAATATAATACAATATATGTTTGTTTGTCTATAGTTTATCTGTATATTTAACATTTATAGTGAATGTAGAAGTTGCTGTTTGAGTAAGTTTACCTCTGACCTTTCACTGAAGAGGGATTCGTATTGACCTTTAAGCATAAGCTACAACAACTCAAGAAATACAATATAAAGACCCCCAGTTGCCTCTAGAAAAGCTCTAATGTTATTACATTTCAGAAACCTAGGTTATTATCGATCTGTGGCGTGATTTTAGTTAACTTATAGGCTACAACAGCGCTGTATTTACGTTAAAACTACCAAAATCTAAACTGCTCATATCACTTTTATTTACCATCACTTAACCAATAGTGTAGTGTAAATAACTATGAATGGAACGAATCACTTTCATTAAGCAAACACAACAGAACTTACTGTCGGACTACCGTTAAACCAAAGGCGAGCATGCCGCAGTCGCGTCGTGAAAATGATACAATATCTTCACCGTTTGAGATCGAACTCGGAGACAATCACAATCTGTCAGCCGTCTTTACGTTTTTAAATAACCGTTTTGCTACTTTTGGGTCACAGCTCTCTGACAGCTCTTATCCCGGTGTTTGACAAGCCGGAAGTTTTTACGCATGCGTGGAGATTCGATTCAATTTTACAAATTGATTCGTTTTGAATGGTTCAATCAACACTTCAGAGATTCTTTAGATTCAAAGGTTGTTTTCAAGTTTTACCGATACAGCTTACGTTATTAAGAATAGTTTTTTTTTGTAAATTATTAATTACATTTTGTATTTATGGTGGTGTTTTGCTCTTTATTTTGTTGATGCTAAAACAATAAATTCATTTAGCGCCGCTTCTTGGTTTAATAAACTGCCGTTTGTTTAAACCATCTCTCTTGCCTTTGTATGACAAAACTCATAATACAAATTTCTCCAGCCTGTAGCTCAGCCTATATCATTCATCCAATTCGTGAACCAGATCATCCGACTCCTTAAGAAGATTCGGCTCAATGGAATGATTCGTTCACTGACGTAAGCCTCGCAGTCATTGGCGGGCTTTGAAATTCTTTAGTTTGTCATTCATCGGCCTGCATCTCACTAACATTACTCGACACAAAGGTATGCTGTTCTACATTATATATTTAAATACACACAGCTATTCATCAGAGAGGCATCCTAAAACATGAAAGTATCAGTTTCAACCACAGTTATCGACTGAAATAAGGAAAAGAGAGACGTTAAGCTTCTTTCATGGTAAGTTTATTGACCTTAGCATACAGCATGTACTCTCCTTTAACTTCATTCATGCTCTCAATGACAAATGATTTGAGTTGAACATAAATCCAAAGAATACCAACAGTTGCTAAGCCCTAATGACTTGAATGACAAGAAACATTGCTGACCAAAAAAAGTTCAACCTCTGTTTCATTTTTGAGTTGTGTCTTTCCATCCGGTTTGTGTCTGATTATTCACACTTTCTCCACAGTTATTCTCAACCAGGTTATAACATGCTGGATAGTTGTTATTTTCACCTCTAAATATGCCAATAAAAGGGAAGAATAACAAAGGGCCAACATAGCACCACGCTCTTTAAAGCAGATATTAACTGAACGGAGGTTGTGCAACAGACATAACTGAGGTACATGATGTGGTTATAGTGGAGGGAGGAGGCCTTTTCTCAATGTTGATGTTTGTTTGATATTTACAGGTTTACTGGTGTATCTACTGATATGAACTGAATACACAAGACATCGTTGACCATTCGCTATCTCCTCCATCCACTATTTCTGATGTCCATGTGGGAGCCTTACTACTTGTTTACATAGGAATTCAGATTCCACTGAATTTACTACATCAGAAAAAGCAACGTTTTGATATGCTCTTCTTTGTGCTGTAATTTCCAGGTTCCCGAAAAAACTGTTAAGAGTTGTGTGAGGTAATGGAAAAGTCTTTTATGTCCAGTAAACCTGAGGTATAGAGATACCACACTTACAGAATGTGACAGAGAAGAAGAGGAGGAAAAAAGATTAAAAGGTAAAGAAACATGCCTTAATAAGAGCACACTGTACAAAGAGCATTTCCAGTCGAATACTCATTTCATGTTCTTCTTTTACCCTCTACTTCTGTATTCTCAAAGTATTCTGTAAGCAGTACAATAATTATAATACAATTGTTTATAAAATAGCAGCACACTGATGTGACATCACAACTATGTAATGTTATTTTTGTGTATACGATGAAACAAAAAAAAATCATAGCTTTTTAGCAGCGGAAAATAACAATAATAATAACAATATTGACACTTGATTGATGTCTTCACACCCTTTCCATCTCTCATCACTTTGGAATACAGTATCATACCCCTTAAGGAACGAAACTTCGGTCCATTTTCAACCCACATAGCCACTCACATAATTTGTTAACAGTACTGTAATTTTCAGAGCAGAGCTGGGAAAATCATAAGACAGACTAAATTAATACAACAAGATTGACAGGGGGTTTTGGTGTGAGGATGGAAGAAATGTTGCTTGTGAAACTCAAGCATCACTAATAATTGTTTCTGGAGAAAGGAAATGTGTGAGTACACGTAAACACCTCCTTTACCCACAGACAACATGCAAACAAACACACACGCATACACAGACGGACACAAACTTAAGCTCGACTGCCCCTTTTCAAGGTAAGCTATGAGAATTCAGCAAATGAAAGACGTGTTGTACTGCTGATGCACCCTGTTTTAAGCCCACGTGTAATGACTTGTGGAAGTTTTCAAACCCCATGCCAGTTCAACCTTTGGAAGCAGCATATTTTGGATGGCTGGGTACGGTAGTGGAACTTATGCTTAAGCTCAGCAAAACAGGGTGAAATCTACATCAGACTCAAGGCACTATATAAACTTTTTTCTGCAACGGTGCAGTTGCACATCTTTTCGAATTTTAGAAAAATTGCAGCGTGCAAATGAACAAACATTTTTCTTTTTTGTCTTTTTGTTGTCTGTTTTTTGGTCTTTTCATTTTTGTGTTATCATTTTGTTGTGGTTGTTGTCATACGTTGGTTTCCAATGCTTTAACGCTATAATCAAGCAAACACGCCATGATCTAAACATGGGAAACCAGCCCCAAACAAAAATAAAAATGAAAAAGAAATGAAAAAACTCCTTAACCGTAACCATTTCTTATACATGGAGAATAGGCTTTCTGAACTGAAGCTAATGGATTAACCTTCCCCATTCGTAGGCTGGCAGTATAAAACTGGTTAAGATACTGGTCTGTAATTCAAACATGAGACAAAACAACTAAAGGACAAACAAATAAACAGACAAATAGATTAAAGATCTTAAATATCAGGTGATTTATGGAAACCATAGCTGTTGTTTCTGCTTTGGTCTCCCTTCCTGCTTCTACTAACTCCATCTAAGCAGCATGCTTCATACCTCAAACCAACCAACCTTCATCATAATCTTCATCCTCGATCATTCTTTCTTACACATTCCTTTACTGCTAATAGAATTTGCACACACTTGTTTGCGAACTCATCTCTCAGTCCCAGATAGGACTAAACACGAATCAGCCTTAGGCTCCTTCAACACACTCACAACACGAATACGTAATCACGTAATAAACTGTATGTATACAATACAACTGTAATATTAAGTGGGAGGCTGCCATGAAAGACAACCACATCCACAAGTTTTAAAAACAAATCTTCTTGCCTTTAGAAGATACGAGGGAACATACCCGTCCCTTTTCTAGCCTCGTCTTGTTCTGTGCACTGTGTTGGGCTTAGCCCTCAAGCAGTTTCCAGGCCAGTAAATAAAAGCATTTAATATAAGGCACTGATACAGAAGGCTGTCAGAGAATCGTGAAATCATTTGCTATCCCGTCCAGTCCTTTGACCATGTGCCCACCACTGAGCCCATCTCTATGACCAAACAGATGATTAAACAAAGCCCACATTACTCACACAAGAGTGCCTGATACAGAGTAACTTGTACACGCCTGTACACAAGCCAACATACACCACACATAATTGCATGCACACAAGCAGCTTGACAAAAGCTTATTTGAAGTGTCTGTAACGTTAGCATCGAGAGACAATAATTTGCTTGTTTAACAGAAATAATAATAATTATAATAAAATAATAATAATAGTCTATTTTTGTTATATAAGCCTCTGTTGCCCTTGCAAAAGAGCCTTGCATTCTTAGTATAAGACTTGTGTCTCACCCCTCCTTTTTAATCTTTCTTTCTGGTCCTAATGCACTCTTATTACACAGCCAAGTGAATGGGTGCGTCCATTCAGACTCATGGCACCTCTTTGTGTGTTCAAGTTCAGGCATTCCAACGTGAACCAAAAAAAAAAAAAATCACAACAAAACAGGAAAAAAAAAACATAGCCCCACTTTTTGTACCCTTTCAAGCCAGTCTGATACAGTAGACTCTATTTGAAAAGCCCTTTACACTATCACTTTTGCATTAAATACCATATTATTATGTTTACACAATCAAAAGAGTTGCAAAAATACTACACGCTTCCCTTCTAAGTCTGAGGCACCGTAGAGCTTTTTGCATCAGTATCAAATCATTTAAAAAATATCTATTTCTCGTATCTAAAATAGCTTTGTTTTTTTGTGTATTTTATTTTTATTTACGGGAGAATATTTTGTACTGGAAAATGAAGATAAAACTCTACAAAGACTAGCAAGCACTTTTTTGTTGGGGTTGTTTGTTTTTTGTTATTTTTGTTTTTTGTTGGGTTTTTTTTCTTGAAGACTGATCACAGCATTCCTGCAGCAAGCTCACAAGTTGATGTCTCGTACATCGGTTGGGGTGCTGGACTGGTCCTGGTCATCAAGTGCTTTGCTGCGCTGGCCACCTTGTTCCTGCTGTTGCTGTTTTTGCTGCTGCCGACGACCCTCCCTCAGGTTATTCATCAACACTCTCTCAATCTGCTCCTGGCATGCCTTTAACACATCCTGCAATGCAAACACATGGCATTAAACAAAAGGCTCCTCCGAAAACTCAAATGTCAGTAGCTTCCACTTAACACTATGGATAGTAGTGGATAAGTGTCTAACCATAAGATTTAATAAACTTTTTTATCCATTTTTTTGTCCACAAAACCAAACATCCACCTAAAACAATGGAAGTTACCCTGTGAACAGTTAAAGCTCTACCACAGTTCGCTATGTTAATTACATCCATGTCCTGTGGATAAAACAAGGCAGTGTTTTGTTTTGTTTTATTATACCCTTTCATTTTCACAACAGCATGTAATGACCTAAGGGGATCCCACGTGAGCCCACCTGAGTCTTTCTGCAGCTCTGTAGAACTGAGAACATAAAATATTTTTGTACATACAGTACATAGGATCTAAAAAGTGCCAAATTCCTTTGGGTGGCTCCAAAGAGCACATCACATATTTAAAATGGCTTTCACAGTGTCGCTAAAATGAGCAATGATGCCCTCTAGTGAAACTAAGTGGTTGTACAGTGATCACAGTTCTCCCTCTTGTTTAGTGGGTATGTCTGAGGCACACCAGGCATCTGTGGGAAGTTTGCTGTGAATGGCCCATGGGGAGGGCCCATGGAGAATGTGTTGCTTGTAGAGAGGCTGCATTCCTTTGACATTTACTGCTAATTAAAAGCTGATGGGTCAAAGTTGTAACTTATATTATGCATGGCTCCTGGGCTAAGCAAGTGTTTAATCCCTATAGAAGTAATTTACCATGAGAAATTTCAGGTGTTTAAAGATTTATTCAGGAAGAATGTAGTATACCTTTTGTATTCATTGGCGTTTTTGTAGATGACAATGGCCACCATCCTTATAGAAGTCTTTTTCCCCACCACGATAAACCATTATTAGTCATGAAAAATAAATTCCTTCTAGAGAATTAACAAAATCATTAAACATGTAAAGCAACTGCCTGTGTCTGACCACAAGAATGCCAGACTCTACTTCTTAAAAGACATTTCACTGTGTGCTGCTCTTTATAGCTGCACAACCAAACTCATGCCAAGCCTCAAAGGCTTAATTCAAGTAACGTTAATAGCTTCAATGTGTGACTACTGGTTAAACCAGGACTTGCTCTAGAAGAGCTTCTCAATTATTAGATCCAGAGGAGGGTGGCACTTAATGCAGAATGGAGTGGGTGGTCCCTGCCTAATCCAATCCCACCTTGATCAAGAACACCCACTATCTCAGAACAGCATGTCTACGTTTGTCAAAGTCAAACAACCTAATAAACGGGGATTGAACCCCTCTGATGAACTAGCAGTTATTGTGATGTCACTCAACGCGTGCCATCTTGGGCAGAAGATGCCTAAAGGAAAGACACAGAAACTGATGTCTGTTTTTTATTGGGAAGTGAAAGCAAGGATTGCCGGGTTCAGAGCAAGGCCATCACAGCATTGAGAAATGAAAGGGATTAAGATGTCCCAGAGGCCTAATGCAAGAGGCCAGGGGGCCTAACACATGATCCTGTGTACCAAAAAAATTGCCTTGAAGTTCTTCTCTAAATAATTTTCAACAATTCAGTTCCAAATAACATTTTAGTTGCAAATAACAGGGTCCTTATGACATTATGACTTTAGGCAAAGGAGCATTCTTTGCATGCCAGACCCAAAGTGTCTAACATTTCACCTAATTTAGAAGATACAAAAGTTTTTAAGAGTTTTTACTCTCCATTCTCTATTCTTGATTAGTTTCTTCAGCTGAACAGCTTTGAATTATTAAAAGATGGGATTACTCAAGATGGGCACACGGACAAAAATGTGATGCCATAAACAAATAATTGAAGATCTCACTTAATAGAACTGAAAACAGTTAGGCCCTGGATGACTACAATATCTAAAGGACCATCATTTACTGTACATACAGTTACAAACTTTACAGCCAGTGCCAGACGAATATTTAATGCCTTTTGCTTATTCCTTAGAGCAATCATACAATATTTGTGGAAACTTCAAGCCAATTTTTCAGCCTTCCTGGTTTGGCATGCATGTATGTACCTTACTGCTGCACAGAGTACGCTTCACCAGGTGTGTCTTAGTCTACACACATTCCAAGGGCAACTGGAAGAGGCTGGCTGTCCCTATCATATGTCTACTGGAAACTACAAGCACTGGAGACCACAAATGTCAGCAGGGTTCCTGGTGGCTAAGCTGGCAGCATCATTTGGCATTAGTTTGACTTTCCTTCAAACTCTGTCTGACCGCTCACCTTCCAACCTATGCTTCAATCTGGAAGGTTCTCATACACAGGAAAAGTTAAGTACACAACAATCTTGTTAGTGAAGACTAGGCATGTCTACTGCTATAGCTATATCTTGGATTCCAACAGCAGTGGTTCCCTTTGAATGAAAAACACTGATCTAACATAGGCAGCATACGTTAATAAAGCTCACATTAGCCATGGCCCAGACTGCCTTTATAGTGGACTGAAATATGGATTGTGAATGAGCTACTGATCATTGATGTGAAATTCCCAATCTTTAATGATGACAGAATGTTTATGTTGGGTAAATTATCCCTTTAAGTGTTCTTTGGGCTGTATAAATCAGTGCAAGCAGTATAGTTGAGTGCACCCTACCAGCATGTTTTCAAAGGTCTGGCTTGTTGGCATCCAGCAATGTGACAAGTTTTTCATGGAGCAGGCAGTTCATTCCTTTTGCCCTGGACCTCACACTTCTCAGACACTGAGCACCTTTACTGCTGCCGAGGACTATTTGTTTTTCCTCTGCTATGGTGCACGACTTCACACACCACATGCTGGGGCAGCAGGCATTTTACCAGCAGCAATGCACTCTAGGGTCTCTTGAGGAGGGTTGACCTCTTCAGGTCAGAGCAGGAATTAAATATGCTTTAATGGGTTATTCTCTTAATCCTAATGATTCATATCCTTTTCTGTGTCTTTTTTCACTAATGAGAAACTAAAAGACCTTGTTCGGCAGTATGTGTAAATTTGTATGCATAAAGCCATAGTATCCCTACACAGTACTCCAGCCTGGTGAATTCTCCTTACAGTCCCTCGGTCAGGGTCAATCCCATTTCATTTCCAGTAAATCAGTGGCTGAATATGAAATTAAATTGGAGCTGGATCTAAGCCCATTGAATAAACAGAAGAAATGCACAGCCTTCTCTCACAGTTCTACAGGCAAGGTAACTCTCACCCTACAGATTACCAAAAGCACTGCTGTCAGCAATCATAACTAAACAATGTTTTTTAAGGATTTTTAAAATGATGAATGCACCGCTATAAGATCATCTCACTTTCAGATCTAAGCAAATAGTGGGGTGATCTGTGTAGCACGTTGGCCTGCTGGGAATTGGCACAATAAAAAGTTGCATTAGTAAAATTCATTAAATCTGCAATACTCACAACTTCTGTGTTTGTGATCTTGGCAAGCAATTCTGTAAGGTTGTCTCCCCACAGTGAGTGGTTAGTGCTGTTGAGTTGCAGGCCACAGATAGCCGCTGCCACGCTACCCGTTGCAATCATGGATGGAGGGTACATGGCAAAGTTGAAATCTGTGGAAGAACAAACCACGTATCACGGTCACTCAAGCGAAGTTCCTAAAAACAGACTTTTCCACAATACTTTGACTGGGTATCTCAAATATTATGATATGGATATAAAAATATCCGAAATCAGAACTACTAATAAATAAAGACCTTTTCCATTAGGTCTGTGCACAGTCCTTTGCTAATGACTGCAGCACAGGATAATGAGGGTTCACTTGGCTTGAAAAGAATCTGAAAAGCACCCCCACCCCCATCTCTCTCCTCCAGTCACCCTTTGCAGATCGGCCCCTTTTTTTCCAGCTCCTAAAGTAAATCGTGTGCTCCCTGAAAAAAAGCCCTATAGCCTTCGGAAAGGATGGAATAAAGAGCCACAGTCCCCCTGCCAGTGCACACTGCTGTAGGTCCTTTTTCCACGTGTGGTCACAGGCGTGCATCTCAAAGACCAATAACCTTGTTAGCTTTCTCACTGTCATTCATAATGCAAATAAGACAGCTTGTGAACGGGCCCAAAGCCCAAAAAGACGACTGACTGCTAGAGGGGGAGAAAGAAAGAGGAAAAGAGAAAGAACCGAACAGCTTAGGCTGTCTGCCCCCTGCCTCATTGATTTCTGTCTTTCTTCTTTTTTTACAGCTCCCCCTCTCTCTGTTTTTCAGCCTGTTTTCAACACTTTATTCCTTACGACACATACTCCTAGGGTTGAATGGCACACATGCACAGGCTTTGTTGTTACAACAGCTTGGGATTTGTATCAGCATCACTGCTATCTTTTAGCATATTAATTGAGTGCAGCCATTGGTAGACCTAAGTCGAATGAACAAGAGAGTGTGGTCTCATTGTCCAATATCATCACCTCATCTCTTTCAAATGAAAGATACAACATCAAGCCCTATATGTGAATTCCATTTCAATCTAACATTCAGCACAAAAGATGGGTGTTGGGGGAGTCTGTTGTTGGGTTTTAGACTGCAGGGGTGGCTGAGGGGGGCACTAAGCATCATTCTTTAGTCAGTGTCCAGACCTTTGCAAGTATTTTGGCAGAAGAAAAGACCCTTCTTACCCAACTCATTCCCCCCCATGCCATTCCTCTGATGCAGGGCCACCTCTGGGCTCACGGTCTCACACTCCACGGCAGGCTTTGCATTACCATATTGCCATATTCAATTGCAAAGCAAACCATGTGTGATGGCTCTGAGGGTGATTTTCTTCCTTTTTTCTTTTTAGGAAAAAAAAATCAAAGAGGTTGGCTCTTTGATAACTGATGAACGTGCCTTCTTAGCATTCAAAGCCAGGCATTTTCTCATTTTGCAGCTCAGTGTTGACAAATAAATGAACTTACAATACACTCTTCTCTTTGTAGTTGATTACAGGGCAGAGAAACAAAAACATTAAAAGGCAAGTTCTGGTCAAGCGTAAAAAGAAAAAGTAAACCACGTTGCAACTCTTTGGGTCTTTTGCGGCAGAGTGAAAAGAAACATACAGAGGTAAATGGGTGCCCACACAGCTTGCATTCGCTGAGTGGGTTGCAATCTGATTTCTCACTCTCCAGACAAGACAAGTTTGTCTAGGAAACAAGAGTACACGCGTGCTAGTGGCAGAGCAGGACGCTCTGGTTTGTGAGAGTGGTAAAGGAAGAATGGCTGTATTCTGTGGGCCTTCATTGATATTCATGCAGAGAATAAACAGTGTATGTAGCTGAGTGGGGACGCCTGTGATGGAAGGCTCCTAGTAAGCGGCGGCTGGCTGGCCTGGTATACCAGCCTCTCACCCCCTTCAATGGTCCATTCTCCTGCCCTTGCCACACTGCATCCTCAGACCTATGCCAACACAGCAAGCTCCTTGGTGGGTGCAATGTGCTATATACGCATTTAACTTGTAAATTAATTAAGCGCTTGGAAAGTTGACAAACAGCCAAAAAGACCAATGATTTGAGGGGCAATAAATCAAGTGCCTGATTTCCATGATGCACAGGTTTGCATTTACAGAAAGTCTTGTTTCAAACAACCATATTCAACCTGATTGATAAAGATAAAATATAAACAGGAGTTTGGCATCATGGTGTAACACTCAGTCAAATGAACCAAGTTACCATAGAAGAAATAGACAACCGTTAACACAATACATTTTTAACATAAATATTCAAATAAATGCTAATTCACTGACATTTGCTGTACTGTTTGTTAAGCCTACAACATAGCATGTAAAAAGACTTTTTAATTATTTTCTTTAAATATCCAGCTATGTTGTGTCATGTCTCAAGTAGATAATTAGATATTAGCAAATCATGTTTTGGATATTGATGTTTAATATTACTTAACAGAGTTGTTGTATTACAATGACTGTCTATTGTCATTTTTTGAGAACTGTCCAATGTGTCAAATCTTCATCAAAGTAATTTTATCATCAAAAGCGGCGTGTTGGGCTATCCTGTCAAACACGGTAAAACAGATGTATTAAAAACAGGAACCCTCTTTGACTGTTAAAAATCCTGTAACAACTTGTTTAAATCTTGCTCCAGTACTTAGTCTTGAGCAACAGCTGTCAGGCCGGTGTGGGAGGAAACAGAGCCTTCTCAATGAGAAATGAGATGAATCTGTAGATTTAATTTTCAGCCTTGATTAAACACTCCACCTGTCACTAGTTATTTATATTTCCAATTTCTCTGATAAGTAAACCTCTCAAGAGTGGCAAGATAATCTTCCACAAAATGCATCTCATGTCCGCTGTTATACATTTACAGACAATCTATGATGGAGAAGTTAAAGGGGTGCTGGGTAATTAACGGTGAAAATGGTGTATAATCACTTTTAATGAGCGTGTTCCTGTGCAGGCCTTCAATAGACCGCCCCTCCAGAGAAAAGTTTTATCGGGTGCTCCTTCTGCACTGACCCTTACATGCCTCTGCATATGAAATGGAGGGTTGTTCCTTTTGTCTCCTTTCTTGTGGTCTCTAGCCGAGCCTTCCAGCCATTTGCATTTCTTTGAATAGTCCTTCCATGTTATTAATTAATACTAAACTAGCCTACGCTGCCTGACCAAACCTCAGACAGTGCTCTGAACGGAACTGTTTTATCAAATGCAAAGAACCATTAAAAATTAGCTGCTGTCTTTCCATGCTCTTCTCTTCCATTCTCATTCAGATATGGAGGCCTTGATTTACACAAGTCTCGGAAAAGAGGGGGGAACTGAATTCTTTGCAAAAGAAAGCAAACTGTACAGACAAAAGAAAAGACACAGTCAAGGCATCTGCCTGGCAATTAAAATCTTTTTATATCCTCTGATTCCCTGTTGTTAAACTAGCAACTAGTTTGTATACTGCTTAAAACAAGACATCTGCTATAATCTGCAATTTTACAGATTAATCGGCATCTCACTTCCAAGTTATATCCCTTTTATATCAGCCCAGCTATAATTAAAGCTTCATCCATAAAGAGATTTTAAATCAAGAATGTACAAACTAAAAGAACCTAAGACCTGTCAACTCCCACCAATGCCCCTCCTTTCGTATCCCACTTTCCCAAAGTCAATTCTGAGGTTCTTGTAGAGCTGAGTAACCCCAGGGAAGAAGAAAGAAGCCTCAGGGAACAGGGGTGGTGCATTGGATCCCATTACCGCCTATGGTGATGTTGGGTGCAGGCTTGGCTGGGAGAACCAGCCCCACAAAGGCTCCTGATTATGGGAAAGTCGTCATGCCCTGGAGCATCTGGGAGGCGTGAGAAGAGGGGATAAGATATGAAAACATGACATGCTTCACTGTTTGGCTAGGCTGAAACAATACACTCCTCACGTTTTCTCACCCTCCTCTCATCTCCATGTTTGATCTCCTAAAGGTGGTCCACCTCTAAGAGTAAAAACAGTAAAACCACTTGCTCACCAGCACACAGGAATGTCCCTAACTATACAACTGTCCTTTGAACTGTCACTACATTCAGGACTAGCCACTGATATGCCCGCCAACATACCAGGCAAGCACATAAGGCTTCCAGAGAAATTCTCTCCATTACACATCGCTATTTCAGTCCACATAGTTTCTCATGAATGTAATGAGATGGCATCTGATAATTTGCCTGCAACAAGAACCTGAATAAAGTTGCCATAGATACTAAACCCACAGAAGGCTTTGATTTCTGGTTTTGTGAGGTATAAACACAAGCCTTTTGCAACACGGCACTTATGGAGGTGATGATGCCAGATATCAACACCAACTTGAGTTAGTGGATCTTTTATCACTCAGTCTTAAAAGACCTATGAAAGACACTTTTCACAAGCTTTTCTTTTTTTTAACGAATGAACAATTTAGCTAATATTGAATCTATAGTGCTTTACAGATTGTCAAGAACATTGGATGCTCTAGTTGACGTAAAAATGCATGTTGAGAAGTTTTATGTAAAACAAGAGCCAAGTTTTGTGAAGGAATACACAATTTTTGCAGCATGATGTTTTATTTTTTTATATTTCTAAATATCTACATTGAATACACTACCTGTTGCACATAGGGCGATGAAAGTCTGCACATGTTTACGAATCAGCTCCAGCTTATCCTCAGGCAGCGGAAGTTTCCTCATAATGTGCTCAATAAAGTCATTGGGAGTGACAGCTGCTAGGTTCCACTTCAATTTGCCCAGGACAACCAGCTCCCATTCCTGTAAAAGGGTTTGAGGAAAGAAGCAAAATCACTGACTATAGTGACAAACTGCATCCTTTCAATGGCTTCCTGCCTCTAAGATATCTTACTTTGCTTAATTCATGTTGACAAGATCTAATTATCATTTAGGAGGTCGAGCTAATAGTCTATATCAAGGGTGCCCAAACATGGTCCTGGAGGGCTGGTGTCCTGCATAGTTTATATCCAACCCCAATCAGACACACCTGGGCTAGCTAATCAAGCTCTTAAGCTACGGTCACACCGGGCTTTGTGTGTGCGAAATTCTGTCGTGCGGCGCTGCGAAAAGGGGCGGGATTAAACAAGCTTATTAGACATTTTAAAAAGCGAGCGATTGCTCCATGTTTTACATTTTTGCCCAGAGAGGTCGTGTTTTCATCCTAGATTGGTCTCACGCAGTCAAATGATGCGATTTCACAGGTCAGAGTTCACCAAGCTTGAACTTTGCACCGCAGCAACCTGCGAAACTTAACGCATGAGACCGCGTTTCCGGTCTGACGCATTCGCGTGCGTATGAATGGAAGTCTATGGGAGGAAAAGTCAAGTGTGACCGCACCTTTAAGCTG
This sequence comes from Danio aesculapii, assembly GCF_903798145.1. Classification (NCBI taxonomy): domain Eukaryota; kingdom Metazoa; phylum Chordata; class Actinopteri; order Cypriniformes; family Danionidae; genus Danio; species Danio aesculapii. The sequence goes on along the minus strand of NC_079459.1, from coordinate 20,491,638 downwards.
CGGTCACACTATAGTTTGAGCATTCTGTCATACGTCGCTGCGAAAAGGGGCGGGATTAAACAAGATGATTAGACATTAAAAAAGCGAGCGATTGCTCCATGTTTTAAATTTCTGTCCAGAGAGGTCATGTTTTGATCCTCGATTGGTCTCACACAGTCAAGTGATGCGATTTCGCAGGTCAGAGTTTACCAAGCTTGAACTTTGCACCGCAGTGACATGCGAAACTTAACGCATGACCCTGCGTTTCCGGTCTGACGCATTCTTGTGGGTATGAATGGAAGTCTATGGGAGGAAAAGCCCAGTGTGACCGCAGCTTTAGTAGGCTTGTTAGAAATGTCCTTCAGGTGTGTTGAGGCAAGTTGGAGCTAAACTCAACTCTGCAGGACAACAGCCATCCTGGACTGAGTTTGGGCACCCCTGATCTATATAACTCGATGTTCCAATTCATTGAAATGCTGTTGCTATACATTTGAATCTCCACTTATAGTAGAGAGTAAAGCCTCATTTCAACTCATTGTGGACATGATTTGGCCTTGGAAATGCAAAGCTACAAATCCTGAAAGATATATGCTGAGTGCAGGGACACTTGACCTGAATACCTGTTTTTCAGATTGTCTAGCATCATGTATGTTCTTAGAGCAATCTGTCAGTTAAAGTCAAAGCACTCTATAAAGCACTAGATAATTGATGGACATATTAGTCTCTTTACAATTACAAACACATTCATAATAAAACATTATTCTTACCCTAGTTAACAATAGCAAGTGACTAATTGGGGAAAACTTACATTCGCTGAGATAGGACAGAGTGCTCGCTCGGAGGTGGTTTTCTCCGCAAGTGAACCACACACACTTAGTAATAATAGGCATAACATGGTTACCATTACCTTTTGAGACATTTACAGCTCATTTAACCCACCATCAAAGCATTATTCATACACTCCTAAAAATAGCTAATTGATCAAGAATAAAATGACAGCCATCTGATGCATGATTTCTTCACTTCCTCTCTTTGCTGGATTTCACTGGTGACTGACTTTCACAAATCTGCAAACAGCTACACAATCCAAAATGATTCTCTGAGGAGGTGCCTGATGTGAACGTGAAGCCTGATGACAGTTTATAAACAGATAATCGTTTACTAAAAGCCATTGACTCCTGGAATACTATGAGGTTATTAGGGAATGTAAACTATGACCAGAGGCATTCTCAAATTACATGCTAATATAAATGAACCTTCTACAGTTACTGTCACCTACTTACTCATCCTGTAATGTCATTCTAAAACCTGTCACTTTCTTGCATTCAGTTAATATACATGGAGACCAACCAGCGTTGACTGACTTTGTGCAGAAAAATATATTTTGACGAAGATTGTCAAAAAGTGCATAACCATTAAGTATGAAAGGACATGAAATTAAGAAAGTGTAATCATTTCCATTTTAGGTCGAGCACACTGCTGAACCCTCTTGAAGCCATAAATGACCAAAAACATCAATTACTAATAAAATCATACTGTCTTCTGTGTACTCAACTAAGCAGTCCAGTGTCAACCTCACTGTTAACAGGTCTTGCAACACAGCCCTGAAGCAGGAACCCACTTCCTCCTTTTGAGCCCTTCAGCTGTATCTCCAAGCTATCGCTGCAGTTTCATTTACAAGAAATTCTTGCCAGCTAAGAAGGACAAGAAAATGAAGATGGCTTTGACAGCTGATCTTCCGACTTCCTGCATCTGTTGGTCTGATTGCAGACCAGCAGAAGCTCAGACAACGACACCAAAAATTAACACTGGGCCAGCCCAAGAAAAAAAATATACACAGGAGGCTGCCCAAAACGGCAATTTGCAAACGTTTTTACCACGCAGTGTACTTTTGTTGTTTTTTAGCAGCATTTGCTCATAGTTGCTTATGCAGTTAACCTATGCATATAGAAATTAATTGATGCCAAATGATAAATTGAGAAGACCTAGGCTCTGAACTAGCTGTGAGATGCATTGTTGCCACCAGATGGCGTAATAGCCCATCAATGCACAGAAACGCACTCTAAAATCCTCCAGTCGAGAGAATATATATATATATATATATATATATATATATATATATATATGTGTGTGTGTGTGTATGTGTGTGTGTGTGTGTGCGTGTTTGGAGTACTCTTAATTCTAGTATGCGACTTGTAAATCACAAATTACAATATATTCAATATACTTAAGTGGGGCAATATAAAAATTTAAGTGGACCCTTAACAGCAGTAGGATTAAATAAAAACTTAAATTCACATTTAAAGAAGGTATGCAAACAATTAAATAGAAATACCAATGAGAAAATTTGTAAGTTTTGATTTGCAAACAATACGTTTGGTGCTTACCAGCAGTTCCTGCGGTCTGATTGAGTTATCAGTGTAGATACACAGCTTCTCTGCAGTTAATGGACGCGTCTCTTTCAATTTAGACGCAAGAAACATGCACACTGCGCCGAGCAACTGCAAGTTACATTTCCTTGTTGGTACCACCGCTAAAAATCGGTCCAAGTAGTTCATAGCCAGTGGAAAAACTTCTTCTTCGCATTTCTGTTCCTCGCAGACCTGGAAAGGGCAGGGCATAACTTAATAAGTTCAGAGGAAAAGATGCACGTGGCGCAACAAAATTAGTCTATTTTATATGACTCACAAAGACTATACATCTTTAAAATAATTGTAAAAATATAACGAATAACGCAGTATTGTCAATTTGTTGCATAGAAATGAGGTTGTAAATCGTCTCGTTAAAATTTAGATTGATTCCAAAACAGTGTAAACCCTGTCTTGTCGTTGTATAAAGATATACATTTATTGGGTAAAAGGGGGACTCTAACATCTTTGTCAATAGGCTCACATTCCTTTGGTTCATTCAGTAAGAAATGAATTCAAGTCACAATCACCCGAGCCAAAAAACACCCATGCAACACAGGACGGGATGTTTTTTTAATTCGTCATATTTTCATAAAATATTTAAAAATCTAAATAAATTGTCTATGTTAACTAATCATACCTCTAAATATTCACCTATCCTTTTTACATCATTCCCGACAATTGACAACTTATTTAATCGATGTTTTATATGATTAAAACACGTTTTTTAAAGCGAAGTACCATGCGGTCTCAGATGAGTGCGTCACCATCGTACCGAAATATTCTTTTTAAAAATTTTTATAAATTCTCCTGGTCGATTCACCTTACAATTTAAAACATGAAAATAAAGCTAAGACCCCCCTCTATCATTTCCAAAAATCAAAAATCAGTAATATGAACGATTCTGACAAGAACCGAACTTAATTCCAAGGCTATAGACTTCGATCAGCATGGGTTAAGAACCAATGCGGGCCGTCGCCCCTTCCGCAACCATACATTTTAAAAAATTGTACAAAATAATAGAAATGCATTTACCAACATATTCTACCATAATTATATACCTTAAACGCTCATCTACGAAGCCATGCACATGAACACAGTTGTTATGATCATTTTGTTGCGATAAAGTTATTGTGAGGGAAAAACCAACATGGCGATGGTAAGCTGTAGCACAGCGGCAAGCATTGAAGTGCATACGTGTGCATGGAAATATTTATCTTAAAAATAAATAAATAACGTTAAGGAAGGTCCTATCCTCTGTGCTAACGTAACCGAAAACTTAAAAAAATACGCGCTTGAGATCACTGACATATGTCGATAACCTCCATCCCCATACAATCGTGAACTTGGTCCAAAATCAGCGCTTATGACTGCAATAAAATGGTAAATAGCCCAACAAAATCGCATTTGCCTTTTCGGAAATATTAAAGCAGCTCCTTTAGTTGCATTCAACAATGCTTACATGCCTGAATAGAAAATAAAACATTTGCAAGACGTATTGAAGATACATTTAAGCACGGAAATGATCGGGTACAAACCTCTAACATCCAAGTTGCCACCATCCTCCGCATAAAAGGCTGAATATCTTTCTGAACGCATTTAAAATATGAACACTGTGGAAGAAACCTCTCTTCGATGGTCAACAAACTCTGTAGTACCCTGTCATCATACAGAAGATTCGGGTCAGGACGGGCTCTTATAATGGTGTCCATCTCGAGACAAAGCAGTTCCATGATTGTTACAGTCCTTTTCGATCTTAAATATGGCTACAAACAGTGAAATACAAAAGTTGCGAAATGTCAAAAAGAGCAGAAAGGACTTCTCGGGCACATCAAATCAGTCTACAGGGCTGTCCAGGTTAGTCCTGATCCTTTTGCAAACTTTCCCCCACTAGTCTCTTTCTCTGCTCTGCTCTGCTCTTCTCTGCAACATTTGAGGTCTGCAGATGTAGCCTGTGACGCAAGCAGACCTTATTATTGGCCAGACGGAACATGCTCCGTCTTCCTCTTCTTTTCCTCCCCTCTTGCTCTGGTTATGAGAGAATCAATAGCCTACACACGATGGATAAAAGGACAATATTGGCTGGTGTATTCATGGATCATGCAATATTTTAATCTTTAGTTAACTCGCACATTTATGTGCAACTTTTTAACGGCACAACATGAACTCACTGCAACCAACGCAACACCAATAATCTAATATCTCCCAGTATTCTAAAAAGTGGTTTTGGTTTTGAATATATTTATTTTGCATAAATTTTTTTACCCATGCCCTTGATCAATTGTGATGTCATGCAGACATTTTCATTACTTTGAGTTACAAATTATCAAAAAAATTTTTTTAAATGTATTGTTTTTTTTTATTTAAGGGCGCTAAAACTTCACCTCGTCATCACAAATTAGAAATAGAAGCTATCTTCATGAAGCAGCAACATGTGGTCAACGAGATAGCTTTCTAGGAAATGCAGCGAAAGCATGAAGCAACACTCTCTAGTCAGATATAGCTGCTCAATAGTTAGTCTCTTTCCGTCTATTATATAACGTATCGTCACATCATAGTCTCTATATAGGATCGAAAAGCCAAGCCCCAAAAGGTGATGCAGCATTTCAAAATTGTGATCTACCCCAATACATGCAGATCAACATTTATAACGCACAAACTCAATCAGAAAGTCATGTAAATTGCAAATGAGACATATCATGTTAAAAATTCGTTAGGACATCTAAATTAAACAACGATTCAAAGATTTGCAAGAGAACATATCTCTTATGCGTTATTGAGGTGCATATCAATGTTTTCAAGCTTGCTGGAGTGATTCTGAACAACCTAAGAGACCGCAGCTATGAACTTTTGCAACAGTTTTCTTCGTTTCAACACTTTTAAATGTGCTAGGAAATGTCTCTTTAACATTTTTTCGCTGTAGATTGTTTCCTCCCCTTATAAGTGTGCATAGCCAATAGTTCTTCTTCACGCGTCTGAGGCTTTCGGATTTGTTACTGGGCAGACTTTCTCTGTGGAAGTTAACATTCTAGAGTGCAAAACCTAATCTATTTTACCGATCACCTGATGAACACTGCTAGATCTCAGACTGCCACACGCAGATGTCATGAACAAATTTATAGCTTAAAAATCATATAGAGCATTTCACCCTGAGCCATGGTTTGATTAAATCAGAGATATTTAAATGATAAGCCTCGCAATTATTTTAATTAGAATAATGCGAATGGCAATTTATGCTAAAAGGGCAAATAATGCCATGAATTAAACGATATTAAAGTAATAATTTCTAGATTTTAAACATTAAGTAATAAATCTAGATTTTATTATATGACATACCTCGACCAAAAGCAGTAGTTATAGTAATTCTAAACAATACAGCATGAAAAATATTGTCAGTCGCCGACACGATTTAATTTAAAGATGAATAATCAAGTCCAAATCCTCAAGCGTTAACACATGTTGTAATTTCATTTTCTTTTTCAAACATGCGGTTCTTCATTTAAACTGCGGGATTACCCGCATGCACCCGACACGTGAAATGTCGGTATGCAGAGCAACATAAGTGGGTTTCTAAGCTTCAAATCCTGCATTATTTGCTTAAAACATTGAGAAGGACAAGCCACAATAACATCAAGGATGCATCCTTTTCCATTACAGTGATATAAAGACTTTTCTTTTAGCGCACCGAACCTGTAGTGGGAAGGTAACATTAAGATGTGATTCTTAAAAATGATGATAATAAATTATTAAAATATTGCGCATTTCAAGGTTTCCTTAAAACATTTAATTCAAAGACTTAACATGGAAATTCATGTTTATAACAATGTCCTTATTATCAAATCACAAGCATTCATTTATAATAAAATAGCCTACATAATATATTTGAGCATCATTTTTTTGGGATGTAATTGAAACATTCATTTATAAATATATGCTCATTTGTAGTCATTTTAAGACATTAAAATATGTTTTTTTTTTTTTTTAGATTTTTTTTTTAAAAACAATAAGTCAACATTATTATGAGAACTTTTGTTTATTCATAGATCATAACATAGTCAGGATATCTGCCTTAAACAAATCAATAATATAATATGTAAGAAAAACGCGTCAGTGTATCACATACCACCCTCCTCCTAAGTAAAGAGTGATTCAAATTCATGGCTGTTATTCACGCCTCTATATTCTAACCTGACCATGCTGTTTTTTTCGCGGAATAATGACGTCACATGCTGCTGGGCTATGCGACTATGCAGCTCATGCTATTTCCCGGATGCCTGCAATTAACGTGATATCCGTGAAGACACACCCAATGAAAGTTTGCTAGACCCCCAAAATATAATAGATTATTTTACGTTTAGGTTTTTCATTCATGCATTTAGACGTTTGTTCCACAGTGTTTAAAAAATAAGATTTGTCTATAGGCTAAATTATGGTCTTTATCATGAAACAATAAGCAAAATTTAAAAGAATAAGTAATATTAGTTATAAATTCAAGGTAATGCTCAGATTAATTATGTTTCAGTAATTATAAATTTAAACATAATATTAGACTAAATGAAACATAATAATGCCATTACAGTTACATGAAAACATTTACACTAACATTTTAAGAAACAAGATATTAAATAATTTAAAGTGGTTTGTACAGTGGTACAATAATAACTAACAAAAGCTGCTAGTTAAAAACACACACATGCTAATAATTTATTTTGGATTATTATACATATTTTTCTAGAAAACATTTCTCCATAACTGAAGAAATTAAAAGTCTTTTTGCATAATTAAATTATTTCTAAAATATTTTAGAAGCCGTTTCTTGTACATGTTTATAGCATATTTATATGATCAGATATAAAACATTAACCTGGTTAATTTAGATCAAATATAATATTCATATTTTACATTTGATAATATAAAGACATTTCACAAATAAAATAGTACACTTTTGCAATTTGCTATATTAATCACAAAACTATTAATCTCAATTCATTTAATTTGGTTTTAAATAATTTCAGTACTTTATTTATAGGTTTATTTACTATAGTTTATTTTATTAAATTCCTACTTAATTCAGCAACAGAACTGGAGGGCAAAACATTCAAATTGGTTCATCAGCATTTCTTTAGTTTTTTAAATAATGAATTATAAATAACATAATTATAAACGATTACAATCTAAGTAACTGTATTTTCTGAAGAATAATGGTTTTGAATAAACAGGTGACATTTCAATAAGTTCCTAACAATTTATTAAATAAATATATATATTTTAAAAGCAGAAAATGCAGCAAGCAAAAAATTGTATTCTTATTTAAAAGGCATGAAAAGAAAATAACATGACATATTTCTCACAGTTATAATGTTGTGGTTGAGCAACTGCAGATGTTCTTACTAAATGAAAACACGAGAATTTAGCCAGCCATCCAAGAAAAAAGAAGAATAAGATATGCTTCATTAAATTACATAGTTTGCAATTGTTGTAAATAGCAACAACTGGTTGAAACTGCCATTGACAAAACAAACAAAAATGTCTGAAGAAAACAAATTAGACCATTTACAAAAAACTAAATCAAATATATAAAAATTTACATCCAAATATGAGGTAAAAATCTTTTCATTAATGTCTCAAAACTTCAATTTATTCACATACATTAAATAATTTAATACTTTGTTGTGCAATAATATTATCATAATTTTATGCTTTATTAAAAAAACTGATATGTAATTATTTAAAATAATTATTCCCATATGTATGATGTTTCATTACCTATTATTTAAATAATTTTACTAGCTTGCAGGATCTCTTAAATGTTTCAAGTTGCTTGACATGCTTCTTGGGAGGAGACAGACTCCCAAATTCTTTAATTCTCACTTTGATCTTGCTAAAAAAGAAAGGAAAAGCGAGATGAACAACGTTTTATTGTCTTGAAATCTCATTGTTTATCCAAATAGATGTAAGAAATGTTAACAACAGTTGGATAAATAGAGAGGAAGTAATCATTGTTGACATGCTAGTGGGGACGTTGTAACACTGCTTCATAATTTAATCTTATTTACCGCACAAACCCACAACAGGTGCATTATAACTGCACAACCAAATAGCAGAATCACAAAACAGCTTCTGGCATATCTCCTGTTGACAGAAAAAAAACTTTCTTTGCTATGCTCTAAAAGAGAAAACTGCAGGAATCTGTGTTATTTTTACCCCATCATCATTAAGGACATCAAAAGCCGACCTGGACAATTCGTTGACAGACATGTTCTTCAAACACAGTCTGTCTAGCCTAAAATGACAATGTAGATCCCTGTCAAAAGCCCCCTGCCAGCATATGACCAACATTACAGCATTCACACAATCCTCCCACATCCATCAAAATGGGGGGCTGAAGTTTTTCACCCTGCAAGTAAATATTATCATGTCCGAGATGCACCTACAGGTCATTTGTTTTTGCACATTTTATGTCGGACAGCACAACTACTTGCTGTCTTTTCCTCCTCAGTGCCTCTCATATCACAAACCCTTGAGTTTGTCACTCACGCAACAGCTGCTGGCTGATACTTTACCATTCCAGTGCCCATTTTTCCCTCTCCCTCCAAGCAAAAGAACCCACACACAGAAACAAAAGCCTTGCTGGAGAATGCAAGGACATTTTGGGGGCAGGTTATGTCCCTCAAGAATTCGTCAGCACAAAAAAAAAAGTGAAATACTCTTCCATTACTGGGAAAACATCCTGAGAAGTTCCACCTGGGAGCAAAGCGTACTTTAGCTTTGTCAACAATGTAGCAGTGGAGATCAAAAGCCCGTTTGAAACTAGCTTGAAACTAAATTAACTTTTGTGTGTGTGTGTGTGTGTGTTTTGTGTGCAAAACCTTGTTACTACTTCTATCTGCTCAAAAACACCTGCGAGAAACTATAGTGCTGATTCAAATGCAGGTTGAACACATTGCAGTTCTTCTTTTAATCCCAGCATGCTCCCCACAGTCACACCTGCACTGTAGGATATGGCATCTTGAGGTGTATTTGCAGCTTTGGCTGCTTTAGCATAGCCTAGTTTTTGGAAAAGGAGCTGTGGGTCCCCCTGTCAGATTTAGGTGAGGTTAAACAGAGATGTGAGAGAGATCTATTGCGAATTCTCACGTTCAGTAAGATTCAGGTGCCACCTCATTTGGGACGTTTAGCTACAGTGCTAACCTAGAAACACTAAACGGTACTTGCAGACAGTGGTGGGAGATATCTTTGAAAATGTAACAGATTACATTTAACATGTAGTGTAAATATTGAAACTGAAAAAAATAATTCAAAGATGATTTATTTGGGCTGAATTTAAACAAATAAATTAAGTTGAACATTGCTAAATTTAATTTGTTTAAATTCAACACAAATTGTTTGCAACAATTTTACAGACATCATTTTTTTCAGTGAATACACTAAAAACGCTGGGTTCCACACAATTGAGGTATGTTGAGACAACATAAAGAAATAAAGTTAATTCATTTGTTTTTACAAATTTAAGTTTATGGAACATAAAACAATTAAGTCCCCCCCCCCCCCCCCCCCCCCCCAAAAAAAAAAAATTAAAGAATTGTTTTGTTTCAGCTGATTTAAATAAGTACCAAGAACAAAAAGCAAATGTGATTTTCTTTTTCTGAGTGAAGTTTACAAAAAAAAAAAAGTTAAATAACCTCATCATTTACTATCCTTTACATCAGAGGTTCACAATCTTGGTCCTGGAGGTCTAGTGTCCTGCAGATTTTAGCTCCAACCTCAATCAGACACACCTGGGCTGGCTAATCAACCTCTTTCTAGAAATATCCTTGCAGGTGTGTTGAGGCAAGTTGGAGCTAAAATCTGCAGGACACTAGACCTCAAGGACTGAGATTGAGAACCCCTCCCTCCTATAGTTTTAAATCTTTATGAGTTTTTTTCTGTTAAACACAAAAGAGGATATAAAGATGAAAATTGCCACTATTCAGATGAAAATTGATCTTCTGCCTGCACTCTTACTACGTCTTCTGGATTTGCTCCTGTGTTTGTTGACTGGATTGGACTGCTTACATGTTGCAGACTTTCCGCCTGTTTATTCGTTGATGTTTCTGCCTAAACCCTTTAATAAACTTCTGCATATGGATTCTAATACTGTCTCAGACTCCCTGTTTCAAACCAATTGAAAAAGGACATTAGAAATCAAATCTTTGCAAGGCAAATAAATAAAAACTGGTATCTGAAAATACCTTGGAAATGTTAGATATTTGCTTAATGTTAAATGTGGAACCTTTTTTATTTCTGAACGAAATTATTTTTACATTTCCAGCACTATTAAGAGAATCCATCAAAACAGCATTGCTTCACTTAATGAAGGAATGCAAGATGCACATCAATTATTAAATTAATAAATGAGTAATGTTGTTCAACATGTCCTAACTTTTAAAAGAAAATACTCAGATAACTTATTTCTAATAGACATTTACATACTCTTAAAAATAAATAATGTCAAACGAGGGTTTTTGCAGCAATGTCAAGGAAGAACGTTTTTGGTTCCTTGAAGAACCTTTCAGTTGACAGTTCTCAATAATACAAAATTATTTCTTGTTGTTTTAAATATTTTCATGGTGTAAAGAACCATTTTCCACGTTAAAGAAGGTTTTGAGCAATGTTAATAAAGATCCGCTATTTAAGTAACTGCATTACAATTTTTTCCCCCTGATATTCATGCTATTATTCCCGAACTCTGCTTACTGGAATAGAGTGATAAAATAATAATATATTCATTCATTTTCTTTTCGGTTTAGTCCCTTTATTAATCTGGGGTCACCACAGCAAAATGAACTGCCAATTTATCCAGCATATGTTTTACGTGGCAGATGCCCTTCCAGCTGCAACCCATCACTGGGAAACACCCATGCACTCTTGCATTCATACACATACATTAGGGCCAATTTAGTTTATTCAGTTCACCTATAGACCATTTCAATGTGTCGATTTCACCAGCCCATAAACATTTCTTGCTTGTTGCCAAACTATTTCATATCCGTAACAAGTGGCAATTTAACCATATCTTAATGTTTAAACGACTCCCATAATGATATTTATGAATATGTGGACCTTTTTAGATTCTTGGGAGCTATGGAAATTAAAAATGTAATACAGGAAATACTTTAGGACCATTGTTATGGTTTACATCCCTCAAAATGGTCTACACCACATGTCTTTGGATTGTGGGGGAAACCAGAGCACCTAGAGGAAACCCACATGAACATGGGGAGAACATGCAAGCTCCACAAAGAAATGCCAACTGAACCAGCCGGGGCTCGAACCAATGACCTTACTGTGAAGCGATCGTGCTACCCACTGCGCCACCGTGACACCATCAATATATTAATACAACAAATAAAAACATTCTAATAATACAAAAGTAGATAGTTGACAGTGAATTATTAATTTTAAGTTTAGGTCATTCATGTGTGTCTGACACTTGAGAATGGTATCTTTGCATGGATCAGTTGATTCTGTTCAAATAACTGATAGACCAATAAAGGGTAGTTTCACATCTGTAAATAAATTGTTTTCTTGTTTCCAAAATAGCAATAAAACCTCTTATGTTACAAATTCCTCCTTGTTCTGTACTATTGCAGATGTTTTCAGATTATGCTCCAAAAGGCAATATTTCTAAACAGAGCAAAACTTACTCTGCATGTTTGTGTTTTGAAGTGATATTCAGAAATATGCTCATCCAAAACAAATGAAATGTTCACTTTTTAACACACTTCATTTTGAGAGGCAGACAAACATAGCTTATGTAAAAATTCACCATTCAGTGTGATAAAACCTGGCTGGTTTGTCCGTCAGGTCAGATTGCTTTCTTATAAGCAGAATTTGAAACCACCTCATTCAGGCAACGTTTTGGTGCAGATCCAAACCTAACTAAGTGAGAAATTGTACCGAATGTTCTAAAACTAATGCTCCAAATGCACCTGGTGTGAAAATGCCCATTGACTGATCTTGTTTTACTCCATAATTTGGTCAGAACAGTAAATAAACTATGTGTGTGTTTGGTTACTCATTAGTTGATCATTGCGGTAAGAGAACGTGGATGATTTAAAAAAAAAAACTGCTAAAATTCACATCAAACTGAATGACATTTGGGTTTACTGATTACACATCTAATTAAGGTTTGCAAGCTGACTCTTATGGAGAAAACTGATTACAAGTCATTGATTTGACAATGAAAATGCAGGCTAGAAGGTTAAAGTATAGATATAAAAATTTAAGTATAAACTACAAATTATATTGGAAACTATACAAGTAGTATTAAAATGCATTGGGACATAATAAAGAAAGTTATCCTTTAAATCTTGTTAGCTAGAACAAAAGCAGTTTTTATACATAGAAAAATCTGTATTATTAGCTCTCCCTTAAGCAGTTTTTTTTTATCGTCTACAGAACAAATCATTTTTATACAATGATTTGCATAATTATCCTAACTTGTCTAGTTAATCTAATTAAACTAGTTAGGCATTTAAATGTCACTTCAATCTGAATGCAAGTATCTTGAAAACTATCTAGTAAATAATTATGTATCGTCATCAGAGCAAAGATTAAATAAATCAGTTATTAGAAATGAGTTATTAAAACTATTATGTTTAGAAACGTGTGAATAAAGCTTCTTTCTGTTAAATAGTAATTAAATATACAGGGGGGCTAATAATTCAGGAGGGCTAATTATTCTGACTTCAACTGTATATGTAATTATAAAATTATTATACAAAATTGTATAAATGTGTTATTAAATGAAACAAATGATTTATTAGATATTAGTATTCATTATAATCAACATACATACATACATACATACATTCATTCATTTATTAATTTTCCTTCAACTTAGCCCCTTTATTCATCAGGGGTTGCCACAGCGGAATGAATCGCCAAGTTATCCAGCATATGTTTTACATAGCGGATGCCCTTCCAGCTGCAACCCAGTACTGGGAAACATCCATACACACTTCTTCACAGACTTCTTCCTCATACACTACGGCCAATTTAGTTCATCCAATTCACCTGTAACGCATGTCTTTGGACTGTGGGGGAAACCGGAGCACCTAGAGGAAACCCACGCCAACACGGGGAGAACATGCAAACTCCACACAGAAATGCCAAATGGCCCAGTCGGGACTCAAACCAGTGACCTTCTTGCTGTGAGGCAACAGTGCTAACCGCTGCACCACTGTCTCGCCCAATCTACATACATCTAAATTATAACTGAGCAGTGATTCGAAACTGTGTAGTACATAGAAAAAGATACACTTGTCAGTTAAAGGTCCCGTAAAGTGCTTTGAAATGTGCAGCTTTACTCAATGTTTGACGGAATCTCAACCGAAACATGAAGATAGGGTGGGACATAGTGTAGCTCCTCCTCTTTTCAAAAAGCCAATAGCATTTTGTTTTATCACAGCTAATTTAAAGCCGGTGGGGCATGCAAGATGCTAGAGAGTATTTGATTGGTTATGATTTGATGAGAAACTGTATTATGAGGTGATGCGAGTAAAACCGTTGATCCATTTATGCGGAAGTGACAAACTACAAGCTTTACATGATGATATCAGTTTTATATCTTCTAAACACGAATTTTGTAGCACACTAGCTTATAAGTATCTTAAAAACTAAGAATACTGATAATAACACCTAATAAACTTTGATTAAATTTTTTAGGACCTTTAAATGGTCAACTTTATCTATGTATGCACGTATGTATGTTTGACTGCAGGATTGACAAATCAAGTAAAGATATTCACAAGACCCAGTCAGAGGGTGAATGTGGACAGCTTCGCATTTCTTTCAAAAGTTTGTGTTTTGATCTGTCAACATTGAAATGCATCCCCAGAATTTTCCAACAAACACAGGATCTGCAGTATTTCCAAATGTCTTCTTAAGAGTTTGAAACATCAGGGTAGTGTGAACGTCAGATTTTTTTAAAAACAAAAATGCACCAGTGTAATCTTAGTTTAGGGTAAATCATTAAACTGTCATCCTACACTGTAAAAAATGCTGGGTTCGACGCAATCCCTTCATGTCGTCAAGTTAACTTGATGTTTGTTTGTTTTTTAATTTAAGTTGACTGAACATAAAACAATTCAGTTATCCCAAAAAAACCTTTAAGAATTGTGTTGTTTCAGTTCGTTTTCATTTGGTAGTTTGAACAAGCAGCAAAAACATTTATTTGATTGTAGCATGTGTTTTGTTGAACTAATGACATCATAATTGAGTAATACACATGCACAGGTTACTTTAAAGTCCGTGTGAAATCAAAATGTACAACGATTATTTTGCTAGCACACATTGTTATTCTTTAGATAAACAATTAATCTACACAAGTTCATCCTTAATTTTTTAGTTTTTTTGTTTTGGTAATCTTCAATCAAAGTGTGACCATTTGCTTCCACGTTTGGAGGGGCGGTCCTTCATTTTTTTAAAATAATTTTTTCAGGGTTTTTCACCTTTATTGGACAGGACAGTAGAGAGTATTGACATGAAAGTGTGAGGAGCAGAGAGAGTGGAAGGACTGGCACAGGACCACGAGACGGAATCGAACCTGGGTTGCCGTGAGCAGCGGAGTGCACATGTCGACGCACTAACCACTACACCACTGGCGCCAACTCAGTGGAATGAAGGAATGAAGCGCAAAAACAAAGCCCCACCCCCTACTCAGTGCTTAAATTGAGCCGGATTTTAACTTACATTAAGGTAGTCACTTTCAACCAATCAATTTTCTTACGTTTACAATCACTGTCATTGGTCGGTGATTATTGTTTCATGCGCAGTGAGCAGCAAAAATAAATAATATTTGTATTTTCAAAATGCCAGAGGCAGTCAAGCATATATTATTTTTTAAAACTACGAGTAAATCTCATAATGAGCCTGATCCAAAGAGTTCTTGAGAAGATGAAACTGCACAAATGGATCAGGATAGCAGAAGACAGAAGCAAAGCGATCTCAAGTCAGCCAGAAAACATGACGGGAGAGGTAACTGTGGGCTCTTCTTGAAGATTAGACTGAGTGAGTCATTTTCATTGTCAGTGGTGTTAGTAAACTGGATATTGATGTTTCATATAATTTTGTTTCAGAAATTATCCATTACAAATTCAGCATTGCCCCTACTCAATATTCCATTTAATTTTCTAATTGGAAGTACATCAACATACTGAAATAAAAGTCACAGCAACTTCCGGTTCACACTGATTGTAAATTTTGATATAGTCTGAGCTGAATCAAGTGAATCAACCCAAAGAACTCCTAAATGTGGTCCCAAGTTCGGTATCCCAGTGTGTTCCTGGGTATACATGAGATTTTTCCCATTCCCATTCCCATGTAAACTGCACCATCTTTTGAACTTTACTGTAAGCATGAAAACACTTATACCACTACAAGATCTTAAAGGTTCAATGATAGCCCCTCGTTCAGCCAGCAAGGGGAATTACAAATCAAATAGCCCTCCATCATGATTACCCTACCACACATGAATTCACAGCATAGCCCTGCACTTGAATCAGCCAGCAATAATCTGATCCTTTTGGGAAATTCTAGTGTCGGGTGTAATTTACGATCCGTATCTTTTAAGTTCCTCCTGCCCTGCTGCTGGCGTCAAACCCCGGGAGCCACCGAGTGTGTGTGTTTGCAACATGTGTCGCTTGCTATCTTGCTCGCCGAGGCACACAAAGGTAAAGGGAAGCTTAACGTCCTGGGAAAATCTCAAACAGAGTGAAATTACCTTGATCCAAAGATTCCTGCCGCATACCAGCTCGATGAACCCATAACACACCACAGCGGAACAGCTGAGTGAGATAAAGGGCAGGACAGAGCATGATAGAGTGAAATAAAAGAAGGAAATATTGAAATAAATGCACAGCTGGCTTTAAAAAGGTATTTAGGTATTATAAAACTCCTTCAAGACTCCTTAGTGAAGCCATGAAGGGAATCGATCAATCCAGCCGAATCTCCACACAGGACTGTCCCATGATTCTGTTTGGGTTTATTTAACAAGGGTGGAGGTTGTTTTGACTGTAATGCCATTGTGTGAACTTAATTCTGGGGGGGAGTTTCAGGGATTTGTGGAATTGCAGCTTTTTAATGTCAGACACAACAGTTCGCAATGCTGTCAGATGTTGCATTCTTTTAGCTGGGCGAGCCTGCATTTCAATCCCGCGCTCTGTAAACTTGGGCTTTATGATACTGGTTGTTCACACCTTGTTAACCTACAGTGAACCTAAGTTCTCGTCACACTTCCGAGGTAAACAGAAGACTTTACAACAGGTTCTTTGCCTCCACTTCGCTAAAAGTCAAATAAATTTACGTTGTTAAATTGTAGAAATTAATTTGATTTCAACTTATTAGGTGCACCTGTCCAACTGCTCGTTAACAAACATTTCTAATCAGCCAATCACATGGCAGCAACTCAATGCATTTAGGCATGCAGACATGTCAAGACAATCTGCTGCAGTTCAAACCGAGCATCAGAATGGGGAAGAAAGGTTATTTAAGTGACTTTGAGTGCAGCATGGTTGTTGGTGCCAGACGGGCTGGTCTGAGTATTTCAGAAACAGATGATCTACTAGGATTTTCACGCACAACCATCTCTAGGGTTGACAGAGAATGGTCTAAAAAAGAGAAAATATCCAGTGAGTGGCAGTGCTGTGGGCACAAAGGTCTTGCTGATGCCAGAGGTCAAAGGAGAATGGCCAGACTGGTTCGAAATTGATTTCAACTTGTGAAATGAAACAATGTATGAGCAGACTGTAACAAAATGTTGTATGGTGGTTTAAACTGCAGAATATTAATCAATTTTTCTTTTCAATTTTCAATTAAACTCTAGTGGTGGCAATTTATCAATGACAATCGCCATCCATATGCAATAATCAATCGTTCAAGAATGATTAAATATTTTGTCATTTATGCTTATTTTGTGACAGCATGGAGGACAGGATTGGGAAAAGTCTTTGAGCCTGGACCCAAACTCAACAAGCACATGAGGCTACCCAGCAAGCATTTGTTTTGTTTTTAAAAGATGTCTAATAGACATCTAAACGTAGATAGCTTGGCTAAAACAAGGCTAAATTTGGGCTGTCAGTGAAAATTAAAATAGGCGTCTAAGAATAGGCCAAAACTAGACTAGTCATTAAAAAAAACAGGAATAAATGACTACACAATACATATACTGTATAAAGTCTAATCTGTCTATTTAGACAAATAAAAAGTTTTGCCCAAATTTAGCCTATTTTTTAGCAAAGCTATCTACATTTAGAACACAAAAATAGTTTGCTGGGTATCGACACCAACTCCATTCTTTTATCTTATAGTGAACATTAATTGAAGCTGCACATGAGACTACTTTTTATGTTCTGTCTAATAGGAGCAGAGAAGGTCTTCCATGCACACCTTTTAAACAAGGTAAAATGTCAGATACATGAACCAATTAGTGTTGTATTGGAGGAATTATGCAGTAGAGAAAAGGTGTTTGGATCTGTGGCAATGAGGTTTTCTTGAGGTACCTATTGTTTATTTATTTACATTCTTAATCAGCCTTCTCAGTGACATCACAAATGTATTTAAAGGAATAGTTCACCCAAAATATAAATTTACTTACCATATACTCTCTCTAAAGTTGTTCTTTCTATCTATCTATCTATCTATCTATCTATCTATCTATCTATCTATCTATCTATCTATCTATCTATCTATCTATCTATCTATCTATCTATATATATATATATATATATATATATATATATATATATATATATATATATATAGATGTATATAGATGACAATATACAGCCATATTGTACTGCTATGAGTTATTGCATTTATACAACAGTTTCACGGCTCAATCGTGTTTATAAAAAATGAAATCAAACACGTGTCTAAAAATTCTTTTGTATGAGGAACTACTTTCTTCCGCCAATCATTCACATCTGCAGCTGACCATCAGAACAACAGAAACCGTTCTACTTCACCGACGTTATTTTAGAGCTAGTATTTGAATGATTTTCTAGCATAATGTCTAAAGTGATAACAAAACAGGTGATTTTGTTCACACTTTCAGATTATAAGGCTGAACAGCACGAAATGCCAGCAGTCTAGAGACATTTCCCAATATTTCTCTGTTGCAATCGGGATATCATAATAAATAACTCTGAAAAAGCCAAAGCAGTGCAAACACTACCAGATTACTGTTGTGTTTGCAATAAGGAACTAAACACATGCAGGCATTTCTTCTTTCTTTCTTTTTACTGGACTACTCTACAGTAACGAAAACAGGAGACTCATTAGAAACAAACAGATGGCCAACCAAAAAGTCATGGGTTATACAAAGTAACTCATGGGTTATACAAAGAGTGGCCAATACAAAATATATATATTCCTGACATGTGAGTCCCAGCACTACAACATACAAAAAAGAGAGAGATCGACTTAGAATGTCACTCACCAGTTTAATAATGATTTGATCAGCTGTAGTTTGAAAATATGGTGATTTTTTCAGACTTATTATGCAGTCTCTGTCGCCATCTTGTGGATGGAAACCATCAACTGTCTTTGCTCTGCTCAGTATAACAGACTAATGACCGTCTCTCAGAAATTATAAATATTTAAAATAGACACTATCTTCATAAATAAACTGCATAGTTGCAATCTAAATAACTACATTCTCGCCTAAAAAAAGCCTCAAAAGTACATTATGTTGTCCAACGGCTACAATATTTGACAAACTTTAATGAGTTTTTTCATCTGCTGTCACTATGTAGGCGGAGTAATACGGAAGGGTGAGGAGGCTGTACGTGTTGTGATATTGCAGAATATCGCACGGCTATCAAGCAATCAGATTCGAGAACCAGACAGAACTTTTGTGTGTGTGTGTATATATATATATATATATATATATATATATATATATATATATATATATATATACACATACACACACATAGAATAGCTAGACTATCCGATAGAACTGAAAACTTAGTAATATGTGTCCTCCCCACATACCCATTAGAACCCATTGTAAGCCAAAACCTTATCATGTTAAGACAAAAATATATTGCCTGCCAAACATTTAAGCTTTTTGCTAGAATAATTCATGAACATTCATGACCATCCATGACATTCTTTGAGCTCCATGACATTCTTTGAGCTCATTCTTTGAGTAAGAGTGCTAACAAGGAAACGCAAGTTATTAAGAGCAAAAAAAAAAGATACTAAATTGATTACTGGTTAAATAAAGACAGGTTATGTTTCCTTAAGTTGCCATGCAACTTGACAAAACATATCAAAGCTCTGAGTCACTTCAGTCTATTCACTTATCTGAATAATGCATTGATAAAATAAAATCTATTTAATCAGACCATGGCAGTCAAACATTCATGAGACAACCGACTGCATAAAAATGTTCAAAAGTGACAGCATGCTTGCACGGTCATCAGCTAGATTGCAGAAATGTGTTGTGATAGATTGCTGTACACTGAACTGAGAATGAAAACCATAAAACAAACTAACAGCGAGGCGAACTGGGTTTTCAAGTCATTTTGAGAAACAGTTTTCTCTAGCTGAATGCACCTGTTTGCTCAGTTCCACTTTGTGAACAATTATCTGCTCAATCATAACATCAATATATTGTTAAGCTTCTGCATGATAGAATACATGTAGCAAGACATACATTTACATATTTTCTCTCATTATCCAGATGCTGGGGAGACTTTTGTGCCTAAAAAAAGTTAAAGGGGTGGTCCAGAGTGTATTTTAAGGCTTGGCTGCGTTTATATGATGCAAGCAACGTGTGCTTATGCTTAATTTGTAAAAAAAAAAAATCACATTATTTTTTCACATATCGTACTTTGATTATATACTCAGCTATCATAATCATATTTTCTAGTTCTTTAGAAAACCCACCCTCAAGATTGCTCTGATTGGTCAGCTAACATAATACTGTATGCTGTGATTCGCTGATGGTGAGTGCTTTTGCGCTATGTAAATACTATCAATCAGAGTAGCTGTTAGCCGTATAAGTTTGAGCCTGAATCAGACAGAAAATGACACAGAGGACACAGCTGAACCTCACGCCTGCTCTCTAAAATAAAACCTGACAAGTGTCTTTCACATATATTCGGAATAAGCATGTTTAAGTAATATAAAACGCTCTTATATCTTTTGCGAGTTGGTTTTTTGAGAAAACACAAATTGATTAAGTTTTTTTTGATACACTTTTTTTGATGGCCTGTTTGTTGAATTTAAGTTACATTGCAACTAATTCTCATTAGATTATAAGTAGACTGTTAGATTGGTGTTAGGGTTAGGGTTAGTGTAAGTTGACATGTACTTGCAAAGTTTCTTATAGTCAGTTAAATGTCTGTTGAAGGAGCAGTATCAACAGATATAAGCAGACAGTCTACTAATACTCAAATGGACCATCAAAATAAAGTGTTAATTATTTTTACAGGTTTTTACAATTGTTTTTTTTTTACAAATTTAAGTGGCTTGAACATAAAACAATTTAATTGTCTCAAAAAAACTCAAGAATTGTGTTGATTAAGCATTTTAATTAAGTAGTTTAAACAGGCAGCAAAAATATTTTATGAGTGAACCTATCCATTGAAATTACTGAACCTACACATAGTTATGCTAAATTTTAATCTAGAGCAGCTAAAATGCTTTATAGTCTAGGAAATCATCTTGATCCCTGTTTTTAATTTACCATTTCTCTGCACATGTAAGGACATGCATGGATAAGGCAGCAGAGGTAGACTCATTCTCAATTTTTTTTTCCCTGCTCCTGTCTACATTTAGGTTAGAGAAAGCCATTCATGATCCATTACCTCTGGAATTCCTCCACATATTTGAGGAGCCAGTCCACATCACAGGCCGGCACTCACCTTTCAATCACTCCTCTGCCTTAATCACGTTAGCTCATTCATAATCGCATTGCAATTACTGACAGGAGTGTGACCCTTGCTTTCCGCACTCCCAATCTAATACATGTGTTTTGCAGAAGACAGAGGGATGCTTTGTGTCGGAGAAACAGGGGGATGAGGGGGGAAAAGAGGAAAGAAAACAACACTGATATGCTGTGTCATGCAAAGGCTATAAAAAGGGATGCAGCCTTTTTCCTGAATCATTCCGGAGAGGAGAGCACTATTTTTAGCGAGGCAGACAGAGTATAAACAGCAACCTTGGTAGGAACCAGAGCTGGAATCTTCTCCCCAACAAGGGCTTCAATCTGAAGCCCCCAATTTCTTACACCCTCCCCTCTGTTCTCCCATTCTCTCTTCTTCTCTTCTGCCCCACCCCCTTCATCTCTGTCTGTCTCTCCAGGAAGGTAATCTCCATTACCCACCCTCTATGCTGATTCAGGATTCAAAACTGTCCACTTCAATCTGGGGGTGTGAATATAGCTAAGAAGCCTTTCAATGAGGAAAGAGAAACTCTGTTGGGGATGTGGGATGGAAATGCCTCGCTCCCCCCGCTAATTTCTCTGGGGCTCGACTTCCACTCTCCGGAGCTTCCCAGCATGTCAAGGGTCAGCCCTCCCAGACCTCTTGACTGATGGGTCAACCCCCCTGACTTCCCCAGAGCTCTCCATGAGAATGCCAGTAACGGAGAATGGACAACAAGCTTCTAATGAACTGGGGAGGGACCAATCTGAACCTCAGTGCTCGGCCATAAAAGATGCCTCAGAGAGACTAAAAAACCTTTAAAGCAACAACACTTTGCACGCTGCTTAGTTGAGTGGTTCAGGAAGTTTGCTGACAGTGAATAGAAGCAGTTATGAACAGACGAGCCATGGAGAAAGGCAGTGGGGTGACAGCAGTAAAGCTACCTCTGAATTCCTACGCAGGGCTTGGGAGCATGGGAATGTATTACAGGCTACGGTGGTCATGCCATCAGAGCCTGAATCAGTTGTCCTTAGTCAAGCCTTCATCTGCACAATAGTAGGATTGAGTCTGGGGTCCATAAATGAGGTCAGTGGGGGGAAATGGATAGCTCTGGAAAATAGCATGGTTCTTTAAACTCCAGTCACATGTTCCATCAAAACCATCATGTAGGTAATGTTGTTACATGTATCCAATTAGCAAAATTAAGACAAGGATAGTTGACCCCTGACCTGACCCTGTGAGAACAACACAGAGTAAGACAAAAAATGCAATTCCTTTTGTCATGAACTTCAAAGATGCACAAATGCTTATTACATTTTAAGGGATAAGAAAATATTTTTGTACTTAAGGTGTATAAATTATGACAGAAAGTTGTATCTCTTTTAAAGTGCCATCAAACATAAACTGCATCTTTGGATAGTGTCAAAAGAACAATGTTGGTGGTAGCTGCAAGCATGTAGACCATCTTCACTGCCAAGTTTTAATTATACCCAATAACACCTTTAAGACAAGCAGGCTGTTGTTGTCGTCTCTCAGGGTGTAAGGTCAAGCATTTCCTGTGTCTATGAATGGTGGACATCATTGCAATTGTCATGCTGTGGCTGCAGCTCTTCCCTCCGCCATTCACTAAAGAGTCACATAAAGTTCGGCATCTCTTTTTCCTTCCTTGCTCCTTGCTTTCATAGACCCACATCTGACTATACAGTACATGCCATTCATTGAGCTTTGAGTGGAGCTGCAGTGCATAACAGAAATGAAAGTGTTGTTCATCTTGACTATGAAACACAAAAATTCACCTCTCAAGACAAAGGAGTCACCTCAAGTCCCCACTGACAATGGACCCTACTGAGCTTTATTGTATGATAAGGACAAAAAACACCCCTTGGAAATGTTTTTGCAATGGGGGTGAACTGTGCCTTTGATCTTTGATGTCCGCAAACTCACACCCCATCTTCCGCTTGGGCCGGGGGAGTGTGAATTAGTAGTGTACCAACAGGTTTGGCTCCCACACCCTGTTGGAAAATAAATACTCCATAATGACTGCTTATTAAACATGAAACGTGGGTATGACCGAAAGTGTGCATTCCATAGAAAATCCATAACAAGCAAATACATGTCCTCCCATCAGCCGTGACATTTCAAACACACAGGAGAGAGATTAACAACATATTTATAGTAGGTCAGTGGCCACAATGAAAGATGGCAGAGTACAATGTCACTCTTAGCTAATGAACAGATTGCCATAATAGTAGTGTGTGAACTAAAACCAGAACTTTATAATCTTAAAAAGCATATTATTAACAATGAGGAAGAATCACAAGTAATTGATGATAAGGACATAAAACATAAAATGAATTAAATATCACAATAACAAATGGATTCAGCATATTTCTAAAAATGCCAGATGAAACCAAACACAACACTGAAAGAATTCCATGAATGGGAAACTCTAAGTTAGAAGTGTTCATCTTTCTTTTAGGAAAGAAGAAAAGGCTTGTTAGCCCCCTTGATAGACCTCAAACCCACCCCCCCCACGCCCACCCACTCACTGCTCAGACTCTGTCCTGGGCCCTGCAGTCTGCTGCGATATAGATTAGGTTTCAGCTCTGAACTCATACTAGCGTTGCCAGAATGACAGGGGTGGAAATTTTGAAGAAAAGAAAGGACAAGAGGTAGAAAAAAAGAACAGGAAGAAAGGGTTTTAAATGCTGAGTAGAGGAGTTTGGTTATTATTGGAAAAAATCTAAGAGGTCATTCATGAGACTGAGCCAAGCTATGAGGAAACTGCTCTTGTGTCTCAAACAGTTGGGGGATCTGGCCAAGTCCTACTTCAGCTGTTGTTTCAGACCTTACATTTATCACAGAGGCATTTCCCCTAGAAATTAAGAGACTCTCAGAGGCCTGGGGATCTGTCCCATGTCCTCTCAACCACCAAGTTTCATGAAAAAGCATGTTGCATTGGGAATTCCAAAACTTCCAAAAGCATCTATTGACATCTCTAAAGGCTGATTTATATTTCTGCATCAAGCGCACGCATATGCTCCGGCGTAGCCTTCACAGGGTCGCATAGCCTTCGCCGTGGCTGAAGCCAACGCTGGCGCTCACCTCTTAAAAATGTAACTACTTGTCGCAACGATGCAGAGTGCAAGCTCTGTAATTGGTCAGTTTGGTAGCTGTGAAGAGTGTGGGTGATGCTGAGAGCCGCGAGCCCGATGGAGCGAGTGTCGAGTCCCCTGAAGGAGCTCCAGATGAAAACTTTTGTTTTGTGTTTACCTTATGATAGATGTTTTTGCACGTCTGCTGGTTTCCGCCTCTAAATGAGTGAGTTTTAGCTTGTACATTAAGTTAGCGTTCAGAAAAACAAAACCCCCATGAAGAAACTCGACACAGAGGAACATAAAAACCTACTGCCAACTAGCATTTCGGAAGTGTTATTGCAGAGCAACACAATCAGCATGTAGGGTCATGCCGATCACTTGACTCAGAAGTATAAACCAGCCTTAAAGCAAGTCAAACAAAACAATGCGACAACATTTTTGTACCTAATCTACACCCTGAAGCAGATCTTGTGAACAAAATTACTTTGGTGGTGCATACCCTCAAGCTATTTCACATAGTTTTCTTGTAACCACCTCCTAATAAAAAAAATCCTCACCTCAGAAAAAAAAACTTTGAGAGTGGGGGAGCTATTTTTTGTCATTTGAGGGGTTAATGATTTTGAGAACAAAAAGTGTCTATCCAGGTTTCTGCCATCTGTCAGTTTTATGAACAGCCAAAAAGGAAATTGGGTCTTTTGGTTGTTTGGCCTGAGAATAATGAGCCACTGAAAATGATTGTTATAGATGACCCCTCAGCGCCGTCCTCATATGGACCAAATCTAGCTACACTCTGCAAGCTTCAAACAATCAGGGATAAATCAATTGGATGTTATGAGGAGAGGGAGGGAGCCAGGCAGGGAGCAAGGTAATGACATCCGCTGTGCTATGGAATGGAGGTGCTGGGAATGCTTTCCTGAGTCTTGTGTCAGCAACAAGGGTTTAAGCTACCTCTGCTGCCTGCACACGATTATCAGGGGCAGTTCTCAGCCCCCTTTCAGCACATGAGACTTGAGTAGTATGTATGTTTTGTGCCATATGAGGGGGGCTGGATGTTCCTCAGACAAAACAGCAGATAACTTGTGGGAAGCAAGCAAGTCTCATGAGGCACATTCCACCATGGGTTACATTTAAAGCATGCACAAGGAATTTGCATTTGTAATGATTAAGGTGCATATGTGTCTCATGCAAATTTAGAAGCTATACAGAATATATATGCATTCTACTTGCCTGTGTGGCATGGTTTTGTTATGTTTGCACTAAAATAATAAAAGTCATGAAAATGGCACATCATAGAGTAAACATAGGTTACATTCTGTCAGAAACGACAAGGAACTATGGAATTCATGTGCAAGGTGTCAGTTTGGCCTGAAGCTCAGATGCAAATTAATACCACAAGGTGTTCAGAAGCAGATTAATCTGTCCTCAAGAATGATTCGCAATAAACTTGGCATGCATGTTAACACCAAAGCCTTATGACACATCACCTTTGAATCTGCTTATTGAATTGGCATATGGAATACCACATTTATATTTAGGAAATTCCAGCAACCTCCTCAAATATAGCCTTAGCATGATTTAGCTGGATGCTAACTATACATTTATGCTCAGCAAGTATTGTCCAACACTATTAATAGCAGCTATGATGTCCTGCTATATGTCATAACACCTGTGACAACAGATGTTGCTGAATGAAAGTGAAAGCTCAGGGCCAGAGTTTTAGGCAACATCTGTGAGCCCTCCTGCTACATCATGCTAACACAGAGGCCCTTTGCTCTCGGACAGGAAGTGCAGGCTGCAGCCACTGCATTGCTGGCGTTTTCACAGCAGCCTGAGTTATGATGCGCCACCTCATCTGCTGTGTCCCAACAGCTGCCTGGACAGTTGTTGAGCTGTGGTATTGTTGGGTTTAGCACAATTAAAATGGCTGGTAGGGCTCAATTTTCCAAATGTGTGTGTGTGCAGGTTTAAACAAACCAGTTATGGCAGTTTTGATGTTTGTGATTTTTTTTAAATCCACACAATAGCGTTAATGACAGAAGAAATAATGTAAGATTAGGCAGTAGGAGAGCTATACATCTGCCAGAGTCTTTTAGAGTACAGTAGAAAAGACCTTCACCCATTCCGGCCTCATTTCTCCTATCCAGCAGGAACTGGGGACAGAAGGAAAAAGGAGAAGGGGAGGTGGTCTGTGGAGGGGGCTGCTTAGCACAAAGAAGAAGCCTGGATTAAGTCATGAGCAGCAAACGACATAGGTTGGATTTTTAACGGGTGAGATCACATCCTCTTCCCTCAGTGGTTGAGAGACTCATCCTTGGTCGGACAGCAGTATATTTGGGATGCCAAATGAGACATCTAATAATTGGACAGTGGCATGCAGTCGTGCACATACACATTAGTACGTGTATGCACATGTTAAATTGTAAATGCAAATTATTATGCAAATGATGTAAATATTGCATCACTTCACACACGACAGTCACAATATATGGGAAGTTCTACAAGCATCAATCATATATACAACACATGCGCACGCCTGAGCAGCTGGCACAAAGGGACAAGCAACGAGAGTGTGTCTGAGCATGTGTGCGGGTAAGTAGCATGGGAGGGCTGGCTGTGGGGTTACATAACTGCTACAGCGGGGCCCCCTTGTTCTTTCTCATATGGGGGCACCAAAGGTTTTGTGAGACCCTAGTGTGGAGGGAGCTAGAACAAGCGTTCATTACCGCACTGGGAGAGGCATAACATTTGATGTAAAACCAGATGGCAGATTTGTAGTCATGGCTTGGTTCTTTGAAAGGCACAAAGCTCACACCGCACTGTCAAATCTACTTTGAAAGTAGATCAGTTTGGCGCTCAAACTGACAAAAGGAGGTGCTCGTTAACACCACAAGATGCACTAGTCTGAAGAACTCCCTCCCTGCTGTAGACGGACCCTCCATCAGAGGAAAGATGGGTAGAGAGGAGAATCAACGCTTGGGATGGTTCACAGATGGAGATATTCCTTGCTTACAGTCTTGACACTACAAAGAAATCTAAAAAAAAAGGGAGAGAGAGGGATGATGAGAAAGAAAAAAACTGTCTATGTGTTATGAGAATTTTCCTCCCTTCCTAAAATATTTCCTGTATGTCTTCGGCTGGGTTGCCTGTTTTTTATCTCCCTCTTTCCATTTCCCTCCGGAGACTGCCTTTCACTTTGGGGGGCCCTCAGACCCCCTCAGCCGAGCGAGGAGCTTTCAGGGTACCCTGATGGATGCTAATGGGGGACTCTTTCAGATCATTTTACAGGGCCGGGCTTTGATCTGCCGGCTGGCTTGCTCTCCACAGGCTGGATATCCAGAGAACATGCAAATCCCCCCTACACACACACACACACACACACACACACACACAGACACACACAAAACACCTGTGAAAAAAACTCGGGCACAAGGGAAGAAAAGCGGGCAAATAAAAGACGAAAGTTCATGGACAAGAAATAAAAGAATGAGAACGAGAATGAGACTGCAACAAGACAAAAGAAAGAGTGAAGCGGGAGTATGTCAAAAAGGCAGGGACTGAGAAAGAAAAAGACAGAGAGAGAGAGAGAGACGCTTTAGGGGGAGGGTGGTGGTCAAAGCCTGAGGCGGATGTGTCTGTGCTGTTGAGAATTAGGAAGGAAGAACTGGAAAAGAAAGTCCGGTGAGGGAACCTCGTCAGTAGCACGCAGCAGCCACACTTTGAATGGTGGTTAAGTGTGGGGACAGCTGGAGGCAGTTGATTGGCTAAGAGGCTATGGAACTTGTGCTTCCTGTGGCCAGCTGCTATACCCATGGCCCCAAGTGACAAGGGTTATAATTGATTACTATCTGGCAGTTCAGCAGAGTGTATAGAGTACACAGTGCTGCTGAACTGTACAGTACAGCTGGCTACACAAAAAAATGAAAGAGCAAACTATCTCCTTTAGGCGACTGCAGGCATGGCACAGCACGTGGTCTGATTCTGCCTAGCTTTCTACATTTGTCTCTCCTGTCCTTATACTGCAGACAAAGCTTCAGAAACCCATTCTGTCTTCAGATGGAAATGGACCACATGTGAAAGCAGACCCTGAAAAGTACCTGACTTCAAAGCTATACGTTTAGGTGTACGGATTGCTTGCAGACGTTGCACACTAAACCAGAGTCATTCCCTCGCATTGCTGGAGACCTTCCTGTGAGCCATGAGCTCAACCCTGTGAGCTCCATATTGCGAGGAAAGACATAAAGGGCTCTTGTGCACTGGTGCCCGGCTCAAATCCTAATTCACTTTATTAGTTTCATTGCTTTATTAGATTCCGTGCAAAAGGGAAGAGGGAGAAGAAATTATGTAAGTTTCTGAAATAAGAAAGATATTTTTGTAGCCCTTTGGAAACAGAAAGCCTGATCAAAGCCTCCTGGAAGTCTGGGTTTGGATTGAGCTACAATGCTTTGAAAAGGAAAGATAATATGGCTCTCAACCTTTACTTCTCTTCCTCTTCTGCTCCTCCCCTTTTAGGTTTCTATCTATGATGTCATGTTCTGAGGTTCTTTAAAGGAAGGAAGTATGAAGGCTTCTCTCTTCAGCACCTCTTTGTACTAATGGAAAGCCCTCCTCAGGACACATCCGCCCCTATGGCCTTGCGGCATCCAGAGGGCAGGAAACTGCTCCGGCCAGATGAAAAAGAGGAAGTGTGAGAGGAGAATCCTTGCTGGACACGATCCACTCCGACGGAGCCTTCTCACTGTAGCGGAGATTGAATGGAGATTGGAAGAACTCCGGAGTCTATCTTTTATGCAGAAGACACTGTCTCCCATTGTGTTAGAGACAGACTTGTTTTTGTGCACTGAGCTTAGGTGATTTCTTTGGTTCTAGCCTCTTTACCAGAAACTGAATAAGCACCGCATGCAGCTAAAAGGTACATCTACAGTTTTATATGACAGGATGGATACCCCAGTGGAAACAGTTCTTAGTCATCCAATTATGCAATGAGTATAGCAATTTCATACCCTTAAATCAAACTTCTCACTGGCCTGCACTTACAAAAACAGTAAAATCTGTTGACGTGCAAATTAGCAGCATCTTGCGATGACTAGTGGAAGATGAGTTTTAAAGCTAAATATTTGCATCCAAATGCGAGACATGACATGTCCACTTCACTTCACTTATTCACCATTATCTACCATTCAGCAAATTAAATTTGACTACTGAACCTAATAACTATTAATCGCAGGACACCAAATAAGTTTTCATTATCGTCCCCCACACTTTTTAGATCACATACTGTAGCATTGCCTGCAAAAATCTATTCAAGCAAAATTTCTTTGATTTGTTGTTAGGGTTTCTTTTTCCTCCTTCTCAAATCCCTTGCTCAATTTCCAAACAGTCTAATGACTTAGTGCAGTGTGAACAGCCTGGAAAAAGGCCTTTCCTGGAAGAAAGCAGGCAGACGTAGACAAGAAAGCCTCGTGATGACTACACCATAAGAAGAAGCATCAAGACTATGGAGCCTCCACCTCGGCTTTGGGCCCAGACTCACAGATGTGTGTCATCCTCTGGCTCTGAATACAGCTGAAGGTAATTTTGCTGGAGAGAAACCAGGGAGGGAACACCCCACTAAAGCTGAGCCCCACAGACAGAATAAAACTCCCTCCATTCCTCAAAGAAGCTGTTGTCAGAGACAAGCACACTTCATACCAGCAGAGGGAGAGTTGCATGGATGGAAGGGTAGCAATGGATGATGTGTGATCTTTCTTCAGACAACAGCTCCCGTTCCCACACTACAATAGATAACAAGAAAACTAACTTCCCTAAAGCAATCTGCAACATCATGGTTTTAAGGTGTTGCTGATGTTGTGTTGTGTCATGAAAATAATGGAAGCAATGTTGACTTATGCAATTTTGTTGCCTGCAGTCACATGTTTCTCTCCACTGTTTTACTGTACAGTCAGTACAATATTGTTTTGGCTTGTCCGCGAATTTTCTTGTAGCTGGTGAGTTATGGGCCTCCTCTCATGTCTGCTCTTAAGAGCCACCTAAAAATAACCAGTGAGGTAATGAGAAAGCATCTGTACTATTTACATTTTGGCATGTTGGACCTTCAGAACAGACTCTGCTGAGAGAGGTGAATCTGTGAGATGACTGAAGGAGGAAATTGTTAAATGCTACATAGAACAACATAGCTGGCTGAGGCTAAAAAAGACAGACATTAAAAAACAGTGAAGACGCCATGGGAGAGCAGTCATACAGTGAAACAGTCAAAAGGAAAGAGAGAGAGAAAGTGAGGAAGGTGCACAAGACAGGAAGACAGAGACAAACACGAGAGACAGAGGTCAAAAAGACTGAGAGGATGAGATAGACCATGGCCCTGTCTGAACATTGAAAATATCCTCTTCCCTCATCTGCTCTCCTTCATGAGGACTGATATGCTTGAGGGCTGAAAAGAAGAAGGCAATATGTTGATTGCTCAGTCTAATTATTCTCAAAATGTTACGGTTTTATTGATCTTATGACCATTTTGATAAGACTTGCATTCCTTTTCATCAACACCAAACTAGAACTGTTCTTGTACTTACATGTAACTGTACATGTAGTTAATTTAGGAAGCAGAATGTAAACAATGCCACTGAGCCAAATAAATCATATTGTTCATTACATCAGCTGAAAATGATTAATTATTGTCATGCTTTGGGCTATACTAATAGGTCAGACCAGAAAACAAACAAACAAACATTTAGAGTACTAAATTCCCTCTGCCCGCAGCTAGCTCTCTGCAACTCTCACATGGTTGCCCACTGAAGCTAAGCTAATTCAGCAACTTGATGGGAGACCTCAGGGAAAGCTAGGTTGCTGCCGGAAGTGTTGTTAGTGAAACCAGCAGGAATCGCTCAACCTGTGCTCTGTGTGGGTCCTAACGCCCCAGTATAGTGAAGGGGACTGCATACTGCTCAGTAAGCGCTGTCTTTCGGATGAGACGTTAAACCGAGGTCCTGACTCTATGTGGTCATTAAAAATCCCAGGATGTCCTTCGAAAAAGAGTAGGGGTTTAACCCCAAAATCCTGGCCAAATTGGCCTCTATCCATCATGAACTCCTAAACATCCCCATATCATAATTGGCTTAATCATTCTGTCTCCTCTCTACCAATCAGCTGGTGTGCAGTCTGGCGCAATATGGCTGCCGTCGTGTCATCTAGGCGGCACACTGGTGGTGGATTCCCCCAAAAATGTGTAAAGTGCTTTTAGTGTCCAGAACATACCTGTCAACGATGGGATGTGAAAATAAGGGATGTGCACACCATAATAAAGGATTCCCCCCCCCCCCCCCATTTACAAATTTCTCAAATTACTAAATATGTTAATTTGGAGCCGTTTCATTGTAAACATACAGTTAAATGTTTTATTATTATTATTTACAAAAGAGTTCAGTTCAGCTTATTAAAATTAATAGCTATTATAATGAAATAGAATCAAGCTATCAAATCTCGTTAGCCGTTTCTTCACTGTATAACTTACACATTCTGATTAAAGAGCAATGAATAAATCTCTTATTTATTTAGATTTTTTTCGTTTGATTACATTAAATAACAGGTGTCACTTTAAAAATGCACAGATCTAACGTTATAATGAAAGCTTTCGATTGCTCTTCTAACTTTTTATGCTCATTTAGGACAAAATTAGTTTTGTTTGAAAAAAAAACCCTCCAAGATTGACATCTTTAGATATTATTATTATTATTTATGTGTATATGTGTAAAACTCACTCCACTTCAAATCGCGTGTACAAAATCCGTTTGGGAAACAGCGTCTATTTATCACTATGGAGCGCGTTAGCTGACAGTCACGCACCTTATATGACTGTTTTGAAGATTGCAAATGAAGGGGAGACGGCACCTGTAATGAAAAGGAAAGGGCATCCTGCTGTTTTATTATTTTTTTCAAAGTGTTTTATGCCTATATAAAGCAAAAGCACAGAACAGACTCACATTTAAGAGCAAGGGGCGGCCCCTGGTGGTTCGGTGGTATGGGTTGCATATAGGGAGGCTCGGCTTTTTAATGTTTATTTGCCACCCTTCAGAGAAAGACTGAAAATATGGGACAAATATGGGAAAATACTTTTACGGCATGATAGCGGGATATAACTGTAAAATACGGGAGAATCACGTATTACTGTGCATTCCATGCAGTTGTTTACATCTGGGTAGCTATAGATTGATACATTAAAAATTGATATGGTTTGAAAAACAGGATCTTAGATTAAAAAAGCTGTAAGTGTTGTGCAAAAAGTTGTTGCATAAAGCAACCTCTGAGGCTTTATACGCATGTCTGCACATAGGTTACTTTATAACCAGCCACTGTCATTTGCAGAAGCACAGTGTTTCAGATTTGCATGAATACTTGCACTATGCTTTGCAGCCTCATCACCAGTCCCTGCAGCTCACAATGCCATAAACAACTTACTACATCTTCAAATGAATTACTTCCAGTGGCTGAGAATTGCTGTCAGTGAAAGTGCTCCATAAAGGCAGTAACACAGAAAGCCTTAAACCAAAAAAAAGAGAGAATAAGACCAGATGAAAGCAAGGCAGGGGTGATGAACTGAGACAGAGGCAGTGGAAAAGGGCTTTCAGGTTGCCGTCCCTCCAGATCATGACGTTATCTGAAGATGAGCCTGTGATGGTTTCTCATTCCAGCCTAATGACCAGAGGCCGTAGATAATAAACAGGATGGACTGACATCCAAAACTCCCTGGGTGTGCAAATTTATGAATGATTGGGATCACGGCAGAGACACGTGGAAGGAAGTACCGTGTTTGTTGTCGCCTGCCTGTCCTCCTTTCCCTTGTGACACAGCTCCATTCAGAAGAGTTCCTACTGTTTCACATACGTTGACTTCCAACTGTGGGAATGCCAACAGCAAGCAATATGCTACTGAGGCCAAACGGTTAGATAAGGCAAATATCAGAGTCATGGACTGGACTCTACGTAGTCTAAACACAAAACCAAAGAAGAGAGAACAAGGACCAACTACGCTAAATTAAAATCCACTGCCTATATCAGGGCCTGCAAACTATCTTAACTGATTTCCCTCAAAGCTGGAAACAATTTGCAGGGTCTTGGGTGAGTAAAGTAATAGTGTAATACAGGCCTGATTAAGCTATTAAAGAGCTAGAGAGCAGAGTTACATTATGTTCGAATGGAAGAGGGTGAACACAAGGAAGCATAGATAAGCGGTAGTGCACAAAGCATGGATTTGCACACATATGCTGGCAGATGAGCCTTAACGTGACAGACTGCAGCACCGCCAGAGCTACAGATATTCACATTCCATCAGTCGAAATCATGTCAATCACTCCCACCCTAAAAATAAGAAAAGAGGAGAAATGTTTGAGTCTTATCTACAGGAAATAGCGTTTGATGAAATTACACTCCTGGGCCAGAGCTTGAAAGTGATGGCCAGGCCCCTGCACTCATTACAGAGTCCCCCGACGCGCGGCCTGCCCTTGATCCTCGGCCGGACTTGAGGAGGAACGCGGAAGGTAGACTGTGGAGGGCCGATGGAGCTGGGTGGGCTTGCTGCTTGGTCCTCGCTCTGGGACGAGTTCAACCATCAGTGTGGTATGTCGGTATGTACGCTGGTGCTCCTGTGGCTGTTGAGGGACCACGAGTCTATCTTTAATGCCAGACAATTGCCACCCTACCCAAAAGGAGCCATTTCTGGGAGATGTTAGCTAAAGAAGAAACGGCAACAATCCTTTATAGATTCTTGTTGGCAAAAGAATTCCCTTCTGTATTGTATTTCTTTCTTTCCAATTTTAGAGGATGAAATGACTAATTATAGCTATTAAATGTCCAATATTGAGATTTAATATGGAGTAAACAAGAATTTCTGTTGCTGGTTTTTCTTTTTTAAATGTTAGAGAATTGTAGCAACTTTTAATTGATTTAAATGAACTTTTATCTCTCATTAAAATAAATGCCAGATATATGTTTGTTGCAATTTAGTGTTAAATGGCTTCTGCTGTTACTTTATTCACACTCTCTCTATCTTTAATCATTTTTGGATCCATGCATTTTGGATATGCGCATAAAAAAACAGTTGATGGAAATGCCAATTTAGAAAACGCACATAAAAAACGTATGCGCATAGCTGAGTAGGATAAACTTTTAATTCGATAAGAAAAGATGCGCATAAGCTATTATGGAAACACTTTTACCGAACAAATTCCAGTATGTGCAAATTTTTTTTAAGAGTGTCATGTGATGATAAAAATGTGTGTGAATGGATAAACCAGCAGGCTGAGCACATTGTACAACATCTGAAATGTTGTTTTGGCCATTCTAAAATGCTTTGACCCTCTACTGCACCCATTATGATAGATCTATAAAAAAATATTTGACTGTTTTTCTTTTCTTAAAATGGCTTAACTTTAAGTGCTGTAAAAAAATTGGTACTTTTTAAGGTACTTTATAATATGTTGCCATATGACAACAACATCTAACAGTGCATCTAACTAAGAAATTTCAAGTTTAGAATTTTTCCTTATAATTAATCATTTTGTTGTTTGTTTTGATTTAATTGGTGTTGCAGCTTTAACACAGAACTTTAAATGACACCTTATACATACTTTCCAACAACTGATATTCCAACAGCTTTCATTTATTCCATTCTTTTTTTGTTGAATATTACAAAAAACAAACATAATGTTGTATTATCATGTATACCAGTGGTTCCCAAACTGGGGGTCGCGACCCCTGCGGGGGTCGCAGAATAATTTCAAGGGGTCGCGAGAGTTATTTAAAAATTGTGTAATTTTCATTGATTGTAATAAATATTTTTCAGTATTACAAGTGAAAGCTAATATTTTCAGATTTTTAAAAAGATATTACTGATTCATAAAGTATTTAGGACACATTCAGGCAGAATGCATCTTTGTACTTGGAACGCAGCGCTCAGGAACAGTTTAAAACTGTTGTCATGTCAACTTGCCGCAGTAAACAAAGCCTTCAACGCTTGCCCCGCCTTCGCGCTCTTCTTATTGGCCCACTGCTCTAAGAACTGAACACGAATGATTGGTTAAAATCAGCTGTCAATCACTCAGTCAACGCCTCCTGTCTTCAGATGACAGGAGCTACAACCGCGAAAATGTAAAGCGCTGAAGATGAGAATGACAACAACACTGACAGATTTTGTCTTAGAAACACCTAAAGCTACAAATATTGGCACATCTGATTACTGATCATGTGCTGAATGTTAATCCACCAGCTATACTTATTGAAGAGTGGATAAAAGACCTCCATTGGCTTCAAGTCTGCTATGAAAATAACTAGCATTCACTGTAAAGTCTGTGGGATATCTTTTGGGATATCCGTCCGTGTATCTTTTGGTCACTCAATCATGTTATAAAAATGTCTATTCTTGTGATAACGGGATTTCATTGAGACATATTTTCCTCACACAAGCATATATATTATTTTTTGCTTGTTAGTTTTGATTAGTGTTGATTTTCAAATGCAATAAATCTGTTTCTAAAACTTGTAGTAACAGTGCGATAATTGGTGGGAGCCACTAAATTTTGGCTGGTGCGCCTACATTTTTAAAGTTAGAAGCACCAGTGTTACCAAGCAAAAATGTTAATTTCGAGCCCTGTAATCTATAGTAAATATAGTTAAAATATTGTGAACAGCTTAAAAAAGCTATTTTTATTGTTTGTATATGCTTTGGTAGTGGGGGGTCGCGAGTTCTTGACGATCTTACAATGGGGGTCGCGGGTTTAAAAGTTTGAGAACCACTGATGTATACAACATACAGTGAATATAAATATTTTCTCCAGTAAACATTAAAACAAATAAATAACAAGTCTAGTATATCCAGATGCATCCGAATAATGTAGCTACTAGCTAACAATGTTTATATATTATACTATATACTTCGATATCCATCACTGCTCTTATCAAATGTCCAGTTTGCATTATTCTCATGGTCACTAAAACCCATCTCATCCTTACTTTCATCTGCAGGAAGAGCCAGTTCTGTCCTTTTATTCTTTCACTTACCATAGAACATGGTGGTGCTCGCTAATACACTGTTCCCTGTATTTATATCTATTCAAAAGTAGTATTGCCAATAAAGCAAGATTTTATCCATAATGCAAATGCCATTAACACAACTAATTAACATTATATTACTAGCATTCATGTTATTGTTACAACTTAAAAGTTCACAGCTGACCTTGCTAGCTAGCAACACACATATTTGATCAATTTACAAAAAACTAATTTGATAAAAAAATTGTGAATAACTTACTGAAGGTGATGTTTCAGATTTTTTTGAGGATCTGACATAATTTGATCCATTGTTTTTATTGACGTTTACATTTGCATTCAGCAACTACTCACAATAAACAATAGTCTGTCAAAAATCGCGCTACAGAAAAACACTGCATGTCATGTGACTTAACCAAAGCACATCATTGGCTACACTAAGGTCTTCTCTTTCCTAAAAATAAATAAAATAAATAAAATAAATCAATGCTTGTCTTAAAGAAACAATGGCAGAGAAATGAACATAAATATTATGTTGCCATATGGTAACACCATGCGGTAGAGGGTTAACTATTTCAGTACTAGATTTATTATATTATTAATTACTTTCATAACTGTCAAAAGAGTCTGTGTATCAAACGCCACCACATGTTCATTGCATGTCGGCATTGTCTTCTGAAGCGCAAGTCGTTTATTAAATAAGAAAAATATTCACGCAGCTTCTCCTACCTCAATAAATTCCATTTTTACTTTTTGATATTTGGTGCCAGTTAATCAGGAAGTGACTATTTTGTTCTCTTTGACTCATTTGATGGAAGTGCTGCTTTATTTGCAGGTATTTTATGCAATATTTACCAAGATTTGCACGTAAATTTAATTTGCATCTTTGGATGGAAATATAGCTAATGATACCTTTTGTATATAACTGTTGCCAACATTAATTGGCAATAAATAAATCTCTCTTTTTTTAAACATTTAATATATGTTTTGGGTATAAATGAGTTAAGATCAACTCACAATTTGCAATGTACTTAAAATTAAATTTACAAAAGTAATATTTTTTCCATAGAAAGCATAAAAAAGGCAAGTAAATTACCTAATAATTTGTCTTTTAATGTCTTTCAGTGATTCTTGTTCTAAATTTGCCTGACAAATGTGTTATTTCATTCATAAACATTTGCACTGAATGGCATTATAGTGAATGTCTAGTGATAATCTTTATAATTTCCTTAAAATAATACATAAAAACATTCTAATGTTCAGAAAAAGAATTCAATTTTTTTTTTACAATTCATCTTTATTTCTATAGCACTTTTACAATGTAGATTGTGTCAAAGCAACATAGAAGTTATAGTAGATTGAAACTGTGTCAGTCCAAGTTCAGTTTAGTTCAGTTCAGTGTGGTTTAAACTTCTCTGCTGGAAGTCCAAACACTGAAAAGCAAATCCATCGATGTGCAGCTCCACAAGTCTCAAACCAAGCAAGCCAATGGTGAGGAATAAACTTCACCAATTGACGAAAGTGAAGGAAAAAACCTCGAGAGAAACCAGGCTCAGTTGGGCTTGACCATTTCTCCTCTGCCTAAACTTCTTGTGCAGAGCTGCAGTATAGGCGCCAGAAGCTGGAGAATCTAAAGCCATATTACACTGCTATTGTTTTTAATGCTTAAAAACCTTA
Source organism: Danio aesculapii (assembly GCF_903798145.1). NCBI lineage: Eukaryota > Metazoa > Chordata > Actinopteri > Cypriniformes > Danionidae > Danio > Danio aesculapii. The sequence continues at coordinate 20,453,527 of NC_079459.1, read as the reverse complement.
AACACCAACATACTAAAGAAACATGTAGTTTTGTTGAAAGTTATGTTTAATGCATTTAATCTTTTTTTATGAGGCATCCTCTCTACAATTGCATGGAATTTATCAATACGTTGAGGTTGATATGTTCTCAAAACAAGCTCAATTGTTTTGTATAACTGAAGAGTGTCAAACTCATCATGTTATCTTTAATTGTCACGCATACATATGCTGGGGCTTTCCCCATTTGTAACCACAGAGATCTGAAAGCCCAGCAATGGCCACCGATCTATTTTCAATACTTTTGGAAAGAGTGCCTCTTTTACTCATCTATGGGATCCCAATTTGTGGTGGCACACAAAGCCCAGGAACACATCACCTGAGAAAAAGTCCCCCACTCCCTTGCTCAGGGCGCTGCCCCCTAGGCCAGACTTGTGGTTAATGCTTGACAATTCCAGAGCAATAGAAACCTGGACCGACACTTCAAAAGCTCAATCTCAGGTTGCCATCTTCAGCGCATTCAAGTCGCACACCTTCGCTGCTCGGCCTTTGTGTGGAAGACATAAGATACTACTCACTCGTGGATGGGAGATGCGCTTTCCACGTGATCTCTTGTTTGATCCATTGACGAGAAGTTCTCACAAGTTCTACGAGCTTATCGAGAGGACTATTAATATGATAGACACCCCCGGGACCTGAGCTGTATCTTTACTCCTCAGAGACTCGGAAAAGGAAGTCATTGATTCTTCCCACCACTCTCTCTGGGAATAAGTAGGCCTGTGCTTTCCCTTTTGCTAAACGGGTTATTGTTATTTTAATGTCTAATCGTGCCCTACCCCTGCGGAACTATTTATGTGGTTGGGAGAGAGGACAGCAAGGGCCAAGGCAGTCTGGAGGTCTAGAGGAGTCACTGCGATAGCCATGTCTTCTCAAAGAAAGTCTTTTCTCTCCCCTCGGAACCTGACTTTGAATTTCTTCATAATCTTCAGAAGAAATGTACATACAGTAGCAGATCAATGGCTAAATTTAAAGTTGTTGTTCTCTTATTACTAAGTCACTATTAGATAAAAGGGTCTGCTAAATGAATAGATTTATACAGTATGTCAATTTTCAAACTAGTGGTAAGAAGGTTATACTAATCAGTAGTTGCCAAAATGAATGTCCAAGGGGTACCTTTTCACAATATTTGCTTTTAAATGCCCTACAAGGATAAAGCATGCACAAAAATGAAGAACATGTAATATTATCAGTGTTGGACAAGCTTGAAAAATGTAGTGAGCTAAACTATTAGCTACTTAGCTAACTCAGTCCTGGAGGGCCGGTGTCCTCGAGAGTTTAGCTCCAACTTGCTTCAACACACCTGCTAGGATGTTTCTAGTATCTCTAATAAGAGCTTGATTAGCTGGTTCAGGTGTGTTTAATTAGGGTTTTAGCTAAACTCTCCAGGACACCGGCCATCCAGGACCGAGTTTGGACATCCCCGACTTAAAATGTAGCTTAACTACACTAAAAGCTAATCTCTGGAAATGTAGCAAGCTAAGCTAAAAGCTACTTGGCAAAAGTAGCTTAGGTATATCTAAGCTATTTTTGCAATTTTCATTTTTAAATTTCGAAGCAACTTAAATCCAAGTCAATCATATCATATCAAACATATGAGGCATAATTGTTCAGTTTAGTTATTTACTGCAAATAATAAGCTGTACTAAACAGAAACAAATTATAATATCTAACAGCAAAAACAAAAAAATCCAATAAAACCAGATGTAGCACATTTTAAATACTATAGTAATTTATAGTAAAGGGAAATATTTAGGATAGACATTATATTGTATATACCCTACTGAAAAATCCAGCTTAAACCAGCCTAAACTGGTTGGCTGGTTTTAGCTGGTTGACCAGCCTGATTTTAGAGGGGTTTTGGCCACTTCCAGGCTGGTTTCCTTCCATTTCCAGCCTGGTCTTAGCTGGTCAGGCTGGAAAAAGACCAGCTTAAACCTGCTTGACCAGCCTGGTTTAAGCTGGACAGCTGGTTTTGGCTGGGTTCCCAGCCTGGCTAGGCTGGTCAAGTTGGTTTTAGCAGGTCATCTTCCAGCCTGACCAGCTAAGACCAGGCTGGAAATGGCTAAAAACCAGCCTGGAAGTGACCAAAACCCCTCTAAAACCAGCCTGGTTGACCAGCTAAAACCAGCCAACCAGCCTAGGCTGGTTTAGGCTGTTTTTTTTTAGTAGGGTATATTTACAACTCTTCATTAATGAATTACACTATCATTAGTAACTATCAGGAACTAATAGTAATTACCATAGTATACTTTAGTCTTTACTACAGTAAACTATAAATATAATATAATAAAAAATACCACAACAAATTAATTTGAGTACTTTCCTATTGAGTAATTCAAAAACATTATAGCACTTTAAATTACTAAAGTATTTTTTGAGCACAGCATCAGAATTAGCGTTATTGCATCTTAACATATACTTCTCGAAATATGGCCACAAGGAATCCTGCTTCAGAAATAACTCATCTCCCTCAGTCATCTTTCCATCAAGCAAATTTCTCATGTTAGCCTAATTGGTTGGCGACATCACTGACCAGAGCGAAAGGTGACAGTAACGCACCAAAGAGTTTGTTGTTGACCACCGTAAAACAGGAAGAAGAAGAAATCCTATGAAAATCATAAACCATCATATGGTTTACTTTTATCGACTAGACGTGAATATCGGTTCCATCACTTATTGATCCGCAATTGGTAAATGTAGCTTGTGTGGACATCACTGCGCTACTTGACTAAAAAAAATAAAATCGCTTTGCTACTGAAAGTCTATTTGATTTAGAAAATAGCGATGTTACCGCCATGCCACTGAGAAATGTAGTTAATCTAGTAGCGTCACTACTTGTAGCAACGCTACTGCCCAACATTGTATATTATAAACTGAAAACCTTGATTAAGGTATTTAACTGACAAAATGATTTGACCAAAATGTCAAACTACACCTTGAAACAAAAAGATTTATATGGAAATACACATAAACAACAACAAAAAACTCACAGGAAATAAAGATAATACTGCAATATTCATTGGATCTTCATTGCTTCCATTCCATTCAGATTCCCCATTAAGCCTTGCATTCTCACAAATGAAACAATTCAAACATGGAGTACATACAAAAGACTTACATCCCCAAAAACCATATCCTTCATGATTAAACATGACAACTGCTGTTGGTTTAGGTATATCCTAACACACCTTTTGTGCAAATATAGTCTTGCATTTATCTAATTAGCTGATGTGATTGATGCACTGGCACAGTCAAGATAAAATGTTTCATTTTTCATTTCAAAACTATTGCCGCATATCACATTCGATACAGGCAATGTGGGCACAGTGAAACTGTAAAACTGAAGTATACTTTGGACTTCGGATGTGTAAAGGAGGCCGGCTTGTGAAGTGCTGTGCAGGTAAACCTCACTCCTCCGACCTCTAAAGGTGCTCTAGTGGCAGACGCTAGAGGCCATGGTCTTTAGCCTCCTTGGAAGAGCAACTGACTCCCATGTGGAAAGTCGCCGGTTCGATCCCAGCTCAGAGTGGGTTGGGTGGTGTAGGACCAGCAGGGTTTCATATGCACTTTCTGCTTACTGAAGGATAGCACATTGTTTTCCACGATTGTGCTTACTGGACAATTGTATGTATGTCGCTTTATGTCAGTGGAATTCAGTGTTGTTTTGGACCCATTGAATTTCACCACATTTTTGTATAAACTATGTGTCAATTTTTTTAAAAAGTAATCAGATGTGATACTCATTACATGTACCACATTGCCACTGATTCTTAAACCACAGAGCATTCTGTGCCCTTAGGAAACTGCTTAGTTATTTTCAGCAGATACACTGGTTTTACCTATAAAACCACATGAGGTTAAAAGGTCTGTTTCTAAAAGTTATTTCTGTATCCTTATAGGAGATCGATCTGAACACAGATTAAAATGAGCCTTATTTGACATTCTGTTCTTCATATAACACAACATAACAAGAGTCTTTTTCTCCAAATGTAAATTGTGTGGCATTGATCTCAGAACTGCTCTGTGTAACCTAGTGCATCTATGCAGGTTTACAACACAGGATCTGTGTGTATTGCCATCCACAGACTCCAGAATAATATGGACCAGAGCTAATATCCAGTGGTGAGGACTGTTGCATGTTCTCAACTGCTGGATGAAAAGTGAAAGCTCATGGGTTGACACACATACACAAACAGACACACACACAGCTGCTGTGGCGGATGCTGGTACTAAGCTGAAGCAGAACTTAATGTGTGTGAGCAGCAGTTGCTCTGGTGAAGTGGATGTGCCGCTGTGGTGATCTGGTGCAAACGCTGCAACATGCAGGCAGATGTTTCCTTTGTTGCTGGGAGCACCAAATAGGCTGCTGTATGGGTTTTCTATTCGTTCGTCTTGTATTGAGTTATCAAATCAGCAGTGTATGGCCAACCCCTATGGACTGCATAGGAAAAAGACAATATTCCCTGTGAAAGTCCACATCACCTAACTTGTGAAGTTAATAAAAAAGTTTGCTAAAGATGATGCATGTAGGATTGACTAGGTATTGCAGTCCAAAAATATGCACATGCAGGTTGCCAGATTGTCAACACCAGCAGGAGCAAGCCAAAAGCGAAATTATGTGATCATGCAAGTAGATTAAATATGAAGTCAATGCAAATGAGCGAACTTAGGTGATTTTCTGCCAACCGGTGTGAATGGTATGAATCATGCAACGCATCTGCAGTGAATGTGCAGAATTCGTCTCAACTGCATCTTGCTTGCAAGTTCAAATACAGTGGTCGCTTGTAACTTTCTAAAAATAACCTGCAATAGGCGAAATCCACAAAGTCGTCAGCCTTAAAACATGGCTGTAAAACCCCTCACTACAAACTTTATACACTTTTCTCAGACAGGCATTACCATTTTCACACTTTTCTCTCTTGTTTAAACACTCTCAAAGTTCAAACCTTCGTAAAAATATAAGTCCAGTATTATAGAATGAAACCAAAGATCAAAATTATTTGATCTTCATTTATTTATTCCGTAACATCGCCCTGCAGCCGCGTAACTTCTACCTTCCTTTAGCATGTCCAGAAGTTTAACCTTTTGTGCAATGGTTAGCATCTTCCTCTGCCATTTGGGTACTACTGCAGGTCCTTTTGACTGTACAGAACGATTCGTCGACATTGTAGGGAAGAAAACTTACAAACATACAGGGGTGCGTTTCCCAAACAACAACATAACTTGCGGCTGAACTATCATAGTACGATGGATTGTTTGGCAAGAGAATGACGTAGTGAGGAGTGTTTAGTTAGTTATAACGTAAAATGTCTATAATTATGCAGTAAATGGGGTGGAGTAACAACTTCTTTAGAGAAAAACACCATATTTTTTGTGCAAATTATATTGTTTTACACGCACTCACATTTTAAATAAAACCCGATTTTAGTTTTGGTAAGAACATGCACTTGTTTTCCATATTAAATGAAATATAGGCTATGTAAACGACACATATAGGACCTATATATGTTTCCTTTACAAATATTATTGAGAATATTCTATATAAAATCACTATCCTAACACGTATTGTAATCTCATAGCCTAAATAAATCATATAAAACGTTAATGCTTGTAGGCCTAATTTAAAGTTTATTAAGTAATGAAAAAAATCCTACTTAATAATAATAATAATTATTATTATTAGTATTATTATAATACTAATAATAATAATTATTATTATTAAGTATATTGCTTATTTATTTACTTGTTTTTTAAAAGTCTACTTTTACAATTTGACACATGCAAACCACTGCAGAAATGTTCTAACCAACAGGCCCATGTCATATACAGTACAGATCAAATAACCTACTATAAATTAAAAGCATTAACATATGCTATATATTTTTGTTTTCACAAGCTTTGGAGACGTAACGTAAATTCCACTTTTATATATATATATATATATATATATATATATATATTTTTTTTTTAGAGTTTTTAACCTTTAATGGATAGAATAGTGCAGTGTATTGCCAGGAAATAGTTGGAAGCAGAGAGAGGCAGAGAGAAGCAGACATAGGACCTCGAGCAGGGAATCGAACTCAGGTCTCCAAGAGCACAATGGTGCTATATGTCGGCGCACTTAACCACTAGGCTATTGGCACCGACTAAATTCTGCTTTTAAATAACAGGTCACCTATAGCTTTCGCCATGAGCCACGGTTCTTCGTGCTCAAAATGTAAATATAAATGTTTTCAAAATGCAATTGTCAATATGATGATCACAAAAACTGAACTGTAAAAATACTTTGAAAGCAAATTACACCTAAGAGAGATGACTTCAATGTTTTTTTATTTCATTCCAAGTTTAAATGTTAGAATGTTCGAAAGGAATAGGGCTTAGGGGGGATAACTGGGAATAGAACACAACCAAGACCTATGCTTCCAACTACAGCTCGGTGTAGTTGCAAACGTACAAGTTTGCAACGCATTTTGCGAATGTTCATTGAATGTTCATGGGAAACACCAAATCAAACTATGTTTGAAATTATTGAAAGTGCAACCTTAGTTAGCTTATGATGGTTTTTAGAAACGCACCCCAGTACAGCTCTTCAGAGTCACACTGCTAGTGATCGAAGATTTATGTAAATTTGGCAAGCTGAACGCATTCTGTACAGTACAGGAGATATGACAAGGAGGAGATTGATTGATAATGCTCTACAGCCAGTCAGGACGCAGAACACAACGCGCTAATCAGGATGCAAAACACAATGTGCTGTAGAAAAAAGCATGTCAAATTACATGAAACAATCTGCGAAACTGTGAGGCCATGATTAGTGAACTGTGTTATAGCGAGGGATCATTGTAATTTAATTTGAGGGGAAATTTGATGAGAAAAACATCCTGTGAATAAACTAGAAAGAGTGATGCGGTGCTTTGCATTTGCATAGGAGGGGCGACAGCACCTGTAATGGAAAGGAAAGGAATCTTGCCATTTTTATATCTATTTCATGCCTATATTCATGTTTTCATGCCTAAATAAAACAAAAGCACAGAACAGACTCACATTCAAGAGCAAGGGGCTTGGGGGTATGAGTTGCGTATAGGGAGGATCGGCCCTTTAATAGTTATAACCACCCTTCATAGAAAGATTGAAAATATGGGAGAAATACGGGAAAATACCTTCACGGTATGATAGCAGGATAGAACTGTAAAATACGAGAGAATCTCGTGAAAAACAGGAGGATTGACAGGTATGGAGTAGGTCATCGGCGGGTGATCATACTGGCCCCTGGGATCAACGTGAAGACTCGTTTTTCACTGTGGTCTTTAGGTAAAGTTTGCCTGAGTCAGGTTAAGAGGGTCAGTGGTAGGATGCCTATTTCACTAGTTTAACATGAACACAGAGCACAAAAATAGAAAGAACTGATATTACTGGCTGAGGAGGATGTTTGACGATGTCTGCCGAAATGAGGATGTCATAAATTACATTGTTACTGAGCTTGGGAAGCTAGAGATTCAACACGCATGGTACAAGTCCAGGAAAAGTAGAAAAAGTTGCGGACACAGTATAAAGCCAATAATATTCACAATGGTCACATTAAATATTTTCTCATGATTTGATGGATGGTTTGCTGGGTCATGGCCCCTCCATTGGGGAAGAGACCACTCTTGACGTGATGCCAGCTGGGTAAATGGAATTAATGAACGAATAATCATTTGTCCTTATGTATATATAAAGATAAATGATTTTAATACAGTAACTTGCAACTTGTTTGCTTCAGAAGTCTCCATCTTAATCATTTCATTGTGATGGTTCACTTTACCTGCGTGAGTCGGTGTCCTTCTTCTAGCTGAAATGAGCTGCCTGTGTAACATTTGATTCAGTGGGATGACTTAGGTTTTTCTTGCTGCACTGTGAGCTACCATACTGGCCATACAATGGAAACATAGCATGATTTGGACCTCACTGCTCAAGTTCTAGGGGTATGGACATTAGCCGGCCTAATGAAATTTAAGTCCTGGCTCACAGTGGCCTAACATGTCCTTGTTATAGTTCTTGTCTCTTTTATTTGAGTTCAAATCTCACTTTGAGCAGGGACAGTAGATCCATAGGGGTAACTGTGGTGATGTGAACCTTATGGTAATGAGGTTTATGAAGGTGAGTCTACTAGAGTCCATCTAGTAGGAGCTGTAGGAGTAAACCTCACTCTTCTGGACACAAAATAAACTAATGACTGATTTTGGTCTTAAGCATCTTTGTTAGTGCATCTGCTAATGCCCCTAGGAGCAAGGTTAATAAATTTCCATTGCATATGAATACCCCTGAACTCCAATTACGATGGCCAAAACTCATCTTAACATGAGTTTATTACCTGGGCTAATCCTCATGGAACAATTTATATTTAAGTAAAGGTAGAAGGAAAATGAAAATTGCAGTTGGATCTCAAAATATCCCATATACCATTATAAACACTCAAACCTTGTAGGGAAATCATGCCAACCCTATTAAGAACCTGGCGTTTTCTCTAGCCTATTTAATGGAAGAGGAAGTGATACAGGCTGGCTTCCAAATCTGACATTTAAAACAGTCCCAGCAATGACACACAATCTAATGAGACAGATGGGTCCAATAAGAGGGAGATTGGGTGGCATGTCTGAACCACAGGGAGAACCGACCGCAAAGGAGAGACGTGCTAAAGCGTTCCAGGAGAACGAGTAGTCGGGCTGGAGAGGGCTTTCAGAAACTCAACTGGAGCTCAGCTGCAGCCGGCAGCTGCACAGACCTGATCCCAGGAACTGAAAAGAGCGCAAGTGCAAATGTTCATATCAAAAGTGTCAAGTCCTTCTCACCAGAGGTTTCTCTTATAAATGATAAGACATTTACCACACGTATGTTTACACCTTTGCCTCAGAAAACTATGGCTGCTTCAATATTACCAGAGGCACACAATAAATACATTTATTTCAAAATCACTATACAAGACAACTCTGAATATGATGTTTATTCTCATCATGTTTGAATATATAATCACTTTTTTTAAATTAAGATAGCTATTTTATTTACTTTTCATGATTTAACAGATATTTTAAAAACCCTTTGTCACAATTAGGCATGGGCCATTTAAATTTTCGGACGGTATGATAACATTGGATAAAAATATCACTGTCTCACAGTATTGTGATTACTGCTCTAAAATAAGTTCTTTTTAAATGTCTGATTAAAAAAAAACTAATTTTTTACTCCATTAAAAATATATATATTTTATTTTAGCAAACATTTATAATATTTTGGAACAGTAAACATGTCAGGCTAAATAATTCAAATAAATCATTGACTTCTGTCTTCATTGATTTCAAACACACACATTTCTTTACAAAACATAACAAACACATTATAAAAACCTTACATATACCTTAGGAAGGGTATAACAATTTTTTTTGGGAGTTTTAAAACCTCGACTTTCCCAAACCGAGGTAAACCTTGAAATCGATTATCGTCCCATGCCTAGTCACAATACAAATTATTAAAATGAGAAACAATGGCACTGTTTTAGACTAATATACATGTTAAAATACATTAATAAATACATTTCAGTTTTATTCTTGCTTATTTGGAGCATTTTGACTCAGAATATATACATAAATCTTAAAAGTAAAGTCATAAAAGTAAATAATCCACAGTGATTATCGAGGGAACAAATAGGGTATATGCAGAGCTAGTGTTTCTTCCCATACTGATAAACTTCCGGTGAACGGTTAATGTGACTTTTTCCTTTTTATACGGTTCCTTTTACAGCATTGATGTTGTAATGTAAATAAAATACAATCAGTTAAATAGACTTTGGCATTCGTTTAGTTGCTCAAGCCTAAAAACAAGACAAAAAGCCCTTTACTCATACGCGCTCATCAGGAACGGCAGGCTAGCGCAGAAACTCCATTGAATATACTGGGGTAAAATAAATGTTCATATTTTAAAGACATGGCATGGGGAAAATGTCATTTAATGCAGTGCTTCTTGTACAATATGAGACCCACTTTATTTCGGATATCACTCAGCCAGTGGAGATTGTTGATTTTTAAAGAAAACAGACCTTAAAAGCACTGATTTTGTAATGGCATACAGTTCACCAGAAATGCTTAACCCAGGTTACGGACAAATTAAAAGTCCTTCCGCATACTTACGCATATACCCTAATGCACTGCAAATGCCTAAAGACATTATTTTCAGATATTTTTTTTACAATTGTTTTGATAAATGTTACTTGTTTTAAGATAGTAGGATTAAGAGAAGTAGGATATGTCTCAAAACATGCTTGTAAAATGTATATCTGTATATTAGCTTTATACTCTGTCTAATAGTCAAAAAACTAAATATATTTAGCCTTTTCTACATACAGTATGACATACACATTTGGGATTGAATTTTGATCATAAACATATAAATTACACCTTCTGACAAATGATTACAGCATGAAACAATGATCACGTTTTCATCTAAAAATTAATTTAGTGAAATGAAATAATGTTTCTTCCGTTGTGACCTTTCTTTCTTTCTTTCTTTCTTCTTTCTTTCTTTCTTTCTTTCTTTCTTTCTTTCTTTCTTTCTTTCTTTCTTTCTTTCTTTCTTTCTTTCTTTCTTTCTTTCTTTCTTTCTTTCTTTCTTTCTTTCTTTTTTTTCTTTCTTTCTTTCTTTCTTTCTTTCTTTCTTCCATAAATATATACAGTTGAAGCCAGAATTATTAAATGCCCTGAATTATTAGCCCCCCTGTTTATTTTTTCTGCATTGCAAACGGCAAAGGCGCATCGCAAGTCACTTCAGGAGGAGGTGTGAATTAATTTAGCTAAACTGCGACATGGTCATCTTCCGCAAATATTACCAACGATCCATCAGGTAACGTTTTTCCCTCTCTCTCTCTCTCTCTCTCTCTCTCTCTCTCTCTCTCTCTCTCTCTCTGTTTAAAATCGTTGGTAAAGCGGCCAACAAATATTTTTTTCCACATCCCATAATGACAGCGCATCGGACTACGGCAGCTGGATTAATCCAAAAAGGCGCAGTTCGGATCATGTTCTCACCACAAATTAACCGATTCATGATTCGTTTGAAAGCGTACCGAGACCACCTATTCAAGGAGGTCTCGGTACACTTTTTTGGTACGCTTTTAGTGCGCACTTGCTACATTCACACCTGCCCAAACGAACAACACCAAGAGGGAGAACGAACTCTAGTGCGATTCAACCGAACTAAATGAGGCAGGTGTGAAAACACCCTAAGTTTGTTATGAGGCAATGATGTGCAAAAAGAACCCCACCCCCTACTCAATATTCAGTTTCAGTGAGAAGTCTCAAGAGCTTTAGTTTCATGCAGACTTTAAAACTTATTTTCAGATATAAAGCTGTGTGCAACAATCCAACACTGTAACCACTACTTGTTTGGAAAAAAGTAGCTTAGTACTCTAAAATAAACTTATGCTTACAGTGGAGCTGAAGACTTCCATCTAGAGAGATTTAATGTCAACTTCTGGATAGACAGATTAAAGTGGCACCATCTTTAATACAATCCAAACAAGTGACTGTGGCTCAAGTGCAAGTTTATACTGCTCTCATTGGCATCCAGACGGAGGAACTGGCAGGAGGTTTTAAGCCATATGTTCCACTGTCCATAATTACCTCTACGTTTAAACTGAATTTATTTCATAAGGTTATACAGACTGCCTGCCGTTTCAGGATTTACAGAGAATTACTGTATAAAAGTAAATGAAAGGAGGTTTTGGTAATGAATGGGGTTTATAAATAGCATGGAAACCCCTCATGAGAGCATTTACAGGAATTCAACTTTAATTCAGCTTTCAGTGGCGAAGTATGGTTAAGTATCAGATCATTTTTGATACCGAAAATCTCTGGTGCTGTTTCTAATGGTACGACGGTTGGCCAATGTCTAGGAGAGACTCTAAAGGTCAAATAAAAAAGAAATAGAAAAAGGGGAAATGGGTTCCCTGTGTTTTCATAAACAAAAACATCACTTTGAAATAAAACACTTTCACTTATTATTTAAAAAAAAAACAACAACAAAAAAAAAACTAAATTTTAAATATTGCATTTGAAAATAAGTGCTATTTTCAACCTTATTTTGAAAAAAAAAACAAACAAACAAAAAAAAAAATATATATAATATTTAATTACATTAAATATAACTATAATAAATAATATAAATAAATAAAACTAAATATTTTTATATTTATAAAATAATAAATAAACAAATAATAGAATAATGTATTTTAAGTATAACAAATTTTTTATAAATGATTTAAAAATAAATGACTACAATCAAAGCTAAAAATAAATAAATAAACAAACAAATAAATAAATAATTATTGTCTTTCAATATAAAAGAGTACTTACATTCATTATGCCTCAACTGGTTTAAACAAGTTAAAACAATATAAATAATATAAATAATTCATTCATTCATTTTCTTTTCGGCTTATTCCCTTTATTAATCAGTGGTCACCACAGCAGAATGAACCGCCAACTTATCCAGCATATGTTTTACATAGCGAATGCACTTCCAACTGCAACCCATCACTGGGAAACAATAAAAATAATATGTAATAACAATAAATTGTAAAAAATAAGTGAATGCATTCATACAGCCCCAATTATTAAACATATAATAAATGTAAAACTGAAGAAGTAGATAATATATACATAATATATAATGTGAGCACATTTAGGTTTACATAATTTGATATAAATTTGATTATATGGCATTAAAAACATATACATATATATGATAAAAAAATAAAAAAGTGTAAATGTATGTTCTAAGAGGATTAAATCAATTCTCAAATCTAGCATTATCTGTATATGTAATACTTTACAGGTATACAAAATGTAGTATAAAGGAAATATAAAAAGATTGCAAAACAATCACCATAACAAACAATATGCAAACCTGAAGTTCACAGCTCGTGCAAAAGGAACAACTGAAAGAGCCATTGTCAGCAACACCCGCTTCTATGCACACACATGCATTATCACTTTACTGAAATAATGAGCCCTTAAAACAACACCCACCTCCTACTGATACATGAAACTATGTGTATTTAGATACTTGTGGGAAATGTAGAAAAATCTTCAAATGAAGCCGAAGCAATAGGAAAAAGAGAAATTCTTTGATGCCAAACACTGACAGAAGCAAACAACAACAACATCAGCACAACAAACAAAGGAAAGGAAATGTGTCAAACCTCAAACGTTAGCATTACATTCATTGTAATAATGTACAGGTTACGCTTCAAATATGCCTTTTCTGTTCCCCAAGACTGCGTTTATTTGATTAAAAACAATCTGATTAAAAGAATCATTTTTAATATCATTACCCCAGCCTTCAGTCTCACATGATCTGCTGCTCAAGAAAAATGTATTATTATTATTATTATTATTATTATTATTATTATTATTATTATCAGTGTTGATTTATGCTGGGCTGCTTCATATTTTAGTTGAATCTGTAATACAGTTCAGTTTTTTGTACTTTACGAAAATTATTCATAACTGAAAGTTAAGGCTAAAAAGTAAAATAAGTCAAATAAAAAAGTAAAAAGTGATGAAAGTTCCCACAAAAATATTAAACAATGGTGTTTCCAACATCGAGGGCTCTATTTTAACAATCCAGGCGCAAAGTATCCGAATCCACTTTTGCTATTTTAAGGACGATAAAATACGCACTGCGCCTCTGCGTATGGTGTAACAGGGTTGTACTTAGTCTCTTAATGTGTTATGGGTGTCTTTTGAGCATAACGTGTATTGAACCATTCAGAGACTCAACCCCCATTCCCTTTAAAGCCTTGTTTACACATCTGCGTTGAGTGATCGGTATGACCCACGGCGCATGCCTTGCACGTTGTCCTGCATTTATACTTCTGAGTGCAGTTTGGATTGCTCTGCAATAGCACTTCCGAAACACTAGCTGGCAGTGAGGTTTTTATGTTCCTCTGTGTCGAGTTTCTTCACTGGTGTTTTGTTTTTTTCTGAACGCAACCTGGGGTCCGTTCTTCGTTCGTCGCTTAAATGATCTAAGATGATTTGGCAGATCCTGGATCTTTTAATCTTGATAACTGATCTCTGGCTAATTTGGTTCTTTGAACAAGTTCATGAATCATATTAAAATGTCTGGATGAACTGATCTGAGAGCGCTGCGTGTGTTATGAAGGACAGATCTATCGATCCTTGAAATCATGATCAGCAATGCAACGATTGGCTGGCGGCACAGCAGCGTAATGACATAATCTGATTATTATTGAATTATCCTCGTGAGCAAAATTACATAAAATTCATAGGAAATGGTTTGTTAAATATGATACGCAATAACTTTACACCTTGTTGTGGGCTGCAGGCTTAGCCATTTCATATGTCAAGAACAATTTATTTAGTTTTACAGTTAGAGCGGATTTTCTTTATTATAGTAGCCATAGTTGTATTATAGTAGCCGGTGTAAAGAATAACTGGATGTTTACAAAAGCATTTTGATATTGGTAAAGGTGTCTGCAACTTCTGTGAAGCATCAAATCACCGTCATATTAACTGTCAAAACATGTTTATGACTGCATAAATGTATTATTGCTTTTTAAAAAAGTCAAATATTGTGCATGTCTATTATCATACACAAATTGTACTAGAGCGATCTAAAAAGTTCATATCAATAAGTTTTCTCTTTGCACCACCAGGTGACAGTCTTTGTTCTGTCATTTCGGAGTGATGATTGCACAAATTTTATTACTATATATATTTTTAACTTTAATTAATTTTTATGGCTGTTTTTTTGGATATGAACCAATTTATTTTTTAATTGAACAGACAGGTTTCCAAACCAGACTGTGATTCCTGTAGCTCACTGTGAAATGTAGCTCAAACTCACTCATTTTGAGGTGGGAACCGGCAGACGTGCAACAGCTTTAATCTGAAGTTAAACACAAAACAAAACTTTCCATCTGGAGCTCCTTCACGGGACTCGACACTTGTAAACACTCACTCCAACGGGTTAGCACGGCTCTCTGTCCCGCCCACACTCGTCAGCGCTACCAGGACGACCAATCACAGTGCTTGCACTTTGCGTCATTGCGACGTGTAGTAACATTTTTGAGAGGTGCGCGTCAGTGTCGGCGAGGGCTATGCATCCATGCGCAGGCTGCGCCAGAGCATACGCGTGCGCTTGATGCAGAAGTATAAATCAGCCTTAAGAGTCAGTTGCGTCGTGCCATGGCGCATTAGCTATTTACTTGGCGGACTTTAATAGTGAAAAAACTGAATGCCTTGCTAGCGAGAAAACAGTTAAACAGACCATCTGCAGCACGAGGATAAAGAACGAGCCTCCTCTATTCGACCTCTTTACTTTCTCTTTACTTTACTTATACTCTTTACTTTACTCCTTTACTTTTGTAGAGTAACGAAATGGTGTGGTACGCATTCCACTGAGTATTCATTAGCCTACATGTTTAGTTTAATTTCTTAAGTACAAAGATTTGTTTCAAAACTATTTCTAAATTCAGTTCTAATTTCCAGCAAATTAATAAATAAATAATAATAATGAAGTGTGGTCAAAAAAGTGATTTATATCGTGACACACATCCTTATGTTCCATATAGTGATGCATACGTGTCCAAAACACAACAGGTGGACAAATCTAAGCTAGTTTTCATTAAAACAAATATAAACATGCATATAAAAAATACTACTGCTAATAATAACATTATACAAATGCAAATTGTCATGAACAAACTGAAAAAAGTTCTGACAAGATGAGGCATGGAAGTAGTGGATTTTATGTATAAAACCATAATATATGGTTTTAAATATAGAAAATAATATATGTAAAGATATTTGTGTATTGCTGTGCATCATGTGTGTATTAAGCAATGTGTAAGCGTTTTAGACTCACATAGGCGCATAACTAACGTGCTCTGCACTGGACTTTAGACCAGCTTTTAGTTGGTCAATGACGTGATCTATTTCAGTTCCATAAAATAGCAACGCGTTAACACCTCCTTTTTAGACTGCCACACCCATGAGTCCACAAAGTGGCACAAATGGACTTGCTTTTTAAACAAAACATGAAAATTACTGTTGCGCGGGTCTGAAAATAGTAACAAATCGCACCAAACACATTTTGTGCCTTATTGCACCGGGTGTATGAAAGGGCCCTGAGAATTATAAGAGTCATTATTTAGAATCAAATACCAATAAGAATGGATCATAGTGGAACATAAAATCAGCATCTAATGGTCATTTCTGTACACAGAAATCATGTGACACTGAAAACAGTAGGAAATTGAATCATAACACAATCGGAAATGGTTATTTTAAATCTAAATTTTTTTGTTGGTTTTTGGTCAGATAAATGCAATCTTAGAAAAGAGAAACAATAAAAAAATGTACCGTTCCCTAACCTGTAACTGGTGTATTATTCACCAGTTCACCTAAATACTGGCGCTGCAGGAGTTAAAGCCCTGCTAACCACAGAAACACATTCACTTTAAGGTCAACATCCTATAGGTATTAGTGGGCATGTGGGTATTTCTTGCCACAAATGTCCGTCACATTAGCAGCAGGTATTTCCTGGTTCTTTGCTTCCTATATGCCTATTCAGCCCTTGATGGATGCCAAAAATAATGGCCAAAATTCTCAGACAAACTCCAGTCTTGTGCCAAAGCAAGACATTTTTTTAATGATTAATCAGATTCAGAAGTTGCAAAACCTTCAACCGCCACTTACTTTAACGTCTGCGCAAACTTTGGTCTATGTGAAATCCTTGGCCACCTGCAAAACACAGAAACAAACAGTGAGTCCATACTGTAAGACTTCTTTCACAATCTAAACATGCTTCTGATGTTGTCGGCTGGTGCGCGGCGCTTCACGGTTTTGGGCGATGGCAGTGAACTGTACGGCCCAATGGAGCGTACTGAACGTCTCTATTTTTTTGTGGAAAATCCATGTCCTCCCGTGCTGAAATTGGTGGAATTCCCCTAATGGAGGCCAGTTTCAGAGGAGAGAAACCCCACACTTTCTGACTGGTTTTTGTTGCTATTGAGACTTTGGAAAGTGGAAAAACTGAAGCTTCAGCGCAGTTGAGAAACAGGTTTCTGTGTGAATTAATGATGTGAATAAACAACGATGGAAACAGTGTAGGTAGTCGAGAGCATGAATGACTCAAAAAAAAAATTAAAAAAAGGGACAGTTCACTAAAAAATTAACATTTACTCATCCTGAAGTGGCTCCATACATTTATTAGTTGAACACAAAAAGAATATATTTAAAAAAATGTTGAAAAACGGTATCCACTGACTACCATAGAAAGAAAACAAATATTATGGAATAGGGCTGCACAATATATCGTTTCAGCATCGATATCGCAATGTGGGAGTCCGCAAGAGTCACATTGCAAGGATAATGTAGTTGAGATTATAGTTGACGACATTTCAGTTAACAACATAGTGGATTAATTTCAGATTTTAACCTTAGAGAGAAAGTTTATAGACCTGACTGTAAGAATTTGAAGCAAATTTAAGCCATAAATGTTTGTAGTTTAAAGATTAATTATAGATTATATACTGTTGAAGTCAGAATTATTAGCCGCCCTTTGAATTTTTTTTTCTTTTTTAATTTTTCCCAAATGATGTTTAACAGAGCAAGGATATTTTTTTTCTTTTGAAGAAAGTCTTATTTGTTTTATTTTAGCTAGAATAAAAGCAGTTTTACATTTTTTAAAACCCATTTTAAGGACAAAATTATTAGGCTCTTTAAGCTAACTTTTCCCCGATAGTCTATAGAACAAACCATCGTTTTACAATAACTTGCCTAATTACCCTAACCTACCTAGTTAACCTAATTAACCCAGTTAAGCATTTAAATGTCTCTTTAAGCTGTAAAGAAGTGTCTTGAAAATATTATTTAAAGTCATCATGGAAAAGATAAAATAAATCAGTTATTAGAAATGAGCTATTAAAAGTATTATTTATATATATATATATATATATATATATATATATATATATATATATATATATATATATATACTATCGATTAAGTTAACTTTTTCATTCCACAATCAGCTATACATACAGTTAAAGTCAGAAATATTATCCCCTCTTAATTATTAGCCCCCCTGTTTATTTTTTCCCCACATTTCTAACCATAATAGTTTTAATAACTAATTTCTAATAACGGATTTAATTTATCTTTCCCATGATGACAGTAAATAATATTTTACTAGCTATTTTTCAAGACACTTCTATACAGCTTAAAGTGACATTTAAAGGCTTAACTGGATTAATTAGGTTAATTAGGCAGGATAGGGTAATTAGACAAGTTATTGTATAATGATGGTTTGTTCTGTAGACTATTGAAAAAATATATAGCTTGAAGAGGCTAATAATTTTGACCTTAAAATGGGTTTTAAAAAATTAAAAACGAAAAAAAAAAAAAAAAAAAAATATATATATATATATATATATATATATATATATATATATATATATATATATATATATATTATCAGACATACTGTAAAAATTTCCTTGATCTGTTAAACATCATTTGGGAAATATTAAAAAAAAAAAAATCAAAGGGGGGCTAATAGTTCTGACTTCGACTGTAGAGAAAATAATAAATAATCTTATTTATAACGTGCTAAAATGACTAGGAAAAGGAGTAATTTGAAGAATTCCGCACTTACATGTTGCGACATATGCAGTAATTGGTATTGGTGGTTCTATGTAGAACCTTTAACATTTCCAAAACCCTTTCATTCTACAAAAGACTCTATATAGAGGGAAATAATTTATTATTTGATTCATAATGTGCTAAAATGACTAGGAAAATGAGCCATTTGCAGAATTGTTCACTTAAACGTTGCTGCAGGTGGTATTGGTGGTTTTACAGTATGTAGAACCTTTAACATCTGCAAAACCTTTTTTCTATATGTATATTATACAACATATTCTTCAACTAATCTTATTAACTAAGCAGTTTATAAGATAAGCAGTTTAAAAGCTCTCTTCATCACAGTGGTTGATTGACAGCTGAGTGGGCGGACCTTTAGTCCTGTCTGGAACTAATCAAGACTGATAAGCTCGGCTCACCTGGAAGAAAGGAAGAAAATAGGCAAGAGCACAGAAGGGCTGAGGGGGAAGTGGTCGCATCCCTAAAGCTACTGAGATGTGAAGTTGTCAAAACACATATTTCAATGTGAACAAAGTGAGCAAGAGGAACGTATACAAAAGCATGTGAATGGGCAGATGTCTGGAGCAGATCCCAGGCTTCAGAGTCTCAGGAAACTCA
Source organism: Danio aesculapii (assembly GCF_903798145.1). Classification (NCBI taxonomy): domain Eukaryota; kingdom Metazoa; phylum Chordata; class Actinopteri; order Cypriniformes; family Danionidae; genus Danio; species Danio aesculapii. Next base: position 20,434,175 of record NC_079459.1, on the reverse strand, counting down.
GGAGATAAATGATGTGAGACTAAAGTTCTCCTATTGTTCCTTTTGCATTTAGAAGCAGCGCTATTATCGCCCCCCGAAAAATGTCTTTGAAACTTGAGTACTTTGTGTGTATGTGCCATTGAATGACGCTTCTAGGGTGCTTTCAATGAAACCACCTGATTTGATAGTGAAAAGACAGATGAAGACAATTTCCTTTTTTATTTATACATAACACAGGTGGTCAATGGTGAAAAGAGATGTGCGTTATTGTATTCAATCAAATTCAGGTGCTAATGTGGTTTTTAAAAATACTGTTGTTTTTTAAAGCCTGATGTCCATAGCATGCTTCAGAAAAGATTATTTCGGGTTTACAACTAGTATGGGTTAGTTTGGACTAATTGACTCCTTTTGATTGGAATATTAGTAGTTGACTCTTTAGTTATGTTTAGTAGAATAAGTTGACATGCTTAAAGGGTCACGAAACACCAAAACGCATTTTTTGAGATTTTGATAGACATATATATGTCCTAGGTTGCTTAAAACACTATTAGGACACATACATTTTACTAAAAAGTGAAAATCGGTTGTTTTTGCGTTTGTTTAGAGCAAATTCGAACTTCCGGTTTGAAAAGAAATTTTGAAGCTAAGTCACGGCGATTAGATCCTTGTGTAAATTCCAGCGTGGAGATTTGCTGTCGGTACCAGCCAGTACAAAATGATGTCACTGAGTTTTCAACACATCTGTTCATGAATTCACGAGAAAGACTTGGTTTGAACCAATCAGCGCACTCTATTGCTAACAAAATGCAACTTTATTAATATGCATTATATAGCTTCGAAGACTCCTTTTACCTGTTACAGTGTTCAGAGAGACGTAATTACAACAATATTGTTCGGAGACATTGTTCGTCAGTGTTACGTTTATAAATGTGCCGCAACGAAGGTTTTGTTTCGATTTCCATGCGATGAGAGCACAGCTTGCTTGTGGACCCACATGTGTGGATTAAAGTGGTCTGCTAACACACAGCAAAAATATGTTTGTAAGGAACATTTTTTACCCGAGAGCTTTTCTAATCTGGAAATGGTGAAATAATGCTGGAAATGTTCATTGTTTATGTTTATTCAGACAGCAAAGTTATTTAGTATCGTCAGCAGTACTCTTTCAGTTTTTAAAGACATTAGTCTAAATGGTTTAGTTACTAAGTTTACAGTAATATCACTACAATATTATGGACTGATAATCTTCCACTTCCACACAGCTCTCAGATCCACTTAAATGCTGCTCGCTGAATCACTACGTATCTTCCCTGTGTCTGTGTTTGTGTTGCTGCTCTGAAAATCAGCGTGTGCACGTACTGAAACTCCCCTTTTCATGCAAACCCTTCCCTTTTTTGCCACTCGACACTCCCACCTAAACAAAGCTGAAATTACCCACCTTCAAACTAGACTTTTTTTCAAACTAGAGGTGTGAAAACACCCTGCTGAGACAGGGGGCTTCATGGCCCTTTAAGGCAGATTCAAACTTCAGGGTCGAGCAGGGCAGAGAGCCGCGCAAACCCATTTGGAGTGAGTGTTTACAAGTGTCAAGTCCCGTGAAGGAGCTCCAGATGGAAACTTTTGTTTTGTGTTTACCTTATGATTGAAGCCGCCTCAGAATGAGCGAGTTTTAGCTACTTGTACATTAAGGTAGCATTCAGGAAAAAAAAAAAGTCACTCGCAAAGAAACACAACAGAGAAACATAAAAACCCGCTGCCAGCTAGCGTTTAAGAAGTGTTATGCAGAAGTATAAAGCAGCCTTTATAGTCAAGTGGGGGCAATCAAGACTATTTTACATGATATCAAAGAGTTAGCTCACCCAAAAATTTAAATTCTGCCATTAAGAAGAAATTTTGAAGAATGTTGTAAACATTTGCTTTTTCCCTACTATGGATGTAAATGCATACATGTTTTCACCATTTTTCAACATTGTTGAACAAAAGAAAAAAAATCTAATTGTTTAGGAACAGGTCTAGGGTGAGTGTTCATGACAGAATTTTGGGTGAACTTTCCTGTCAACATACACTCAAATGACCATTTCATCAAGATCTACTACAGTATATAGTGAAATGCACCATATAAAAATGGGTTGTTGTTTTTAAAGTGACCAATTTCAGACTTATGTGTCTATAGATTAAAGACAGGGATGAGATTCAGATTCTAAAGGGAATTTGATTGGTCAGAAGGAATGATAAGAATATGCATGTTATCAAAATTGTTTAGCCATATTGGCAATGAGACATACAGTTACTGTTACGTTTGGGTGTTGGTATGGCGAAGACAAGAGAGGTAGGATCCAAGTGCAGCCTAATAATAATTTGTTAAAGAAAGTATTTGTGTAGGTAATCATGGACAAAAATAGGAAAAAAAAATTATAATTAAAGAGGGCAATCCAAAATCATAGTCAAAAACAGTCACGAGGTCATAAACAAGGCCTTGATCCAAAATTACAAAAAGCAAATAACAAACTTAGACCAAGGCAAAAACAGTGACAGGAAATATACATGATGGGGTAACAACAAAGACTCACTTCAGACTGATGTGTAGGGTGTATATATAGTCCGGATAATCAATATTAACCAGAGTCAGCTGTACATGTGTGATCAGTGGTGACCGGTGTGTGTAACGGTATTTGTAGTTCATGGATGAGTTTGTAGTTCACCAGCGATCTTCCAAGTGGTGATCATGACAGTTACATATATAAGTCAGAATTATTAGCCCTCCAATTATTATTTCTAATAATTGAATTGTTTTATCTTTGCCATGATGATAGTAAATAAAATTTTATTAGATATATTCAAGATACTAGTATTCAGCATAAAAGTGCAATTTAAAGGCTTGACTGGGTTATTTAGGCAAGTTAGGGTAATTAGGCAAATCATTGTATAATGATGGTTTGAATGGTCAGTATGAATTCATATTTATTATTATTATTATTATTATTATTATTATTATTTTTATTTATAATTTTTTTTCCCCAAAAAAATATAAAGTGTGCTAATTTATATTTTCTCTTGGATTAAGCATAAGAATTTCTTACAGAGTATGATTCATATATGCTAATAGCCAAAAACGGTACTGTCCCAGTTGGGGACTGTCAGCATACTGAAGCATACACATACGTATGGTTTTTGCTAAGCGCTAGTGTGGTAAGAGTGGCTAAGTGTGTTTCTCTGCCTGAGTGCTGACTTAGCACAAAAATATTTGCACCCTCATTATTACTTTTCAGGCTCCCATCATAAGAGAAGTGTTTGACCTTCTCAATGTCTTAATATTATCTAATCAGCATTACCGAAGATGTACAGAAGCTTTAGAAAAACACATATGATGTTGTTTTCTTTCTGTGTACGTCCTGTTGTGTAATGTGCGTATGTGTGTGTGTTATTGCTGACTCATAGATTTTAAGAAAAGCCACATCTCTTGTACTGGATGTGACGTTGGAGATGAAGTAAGGCTGGCCATCATCTTTGTTTGATGATTTTTAGATTACAATGAGAACAAGCTTTTGTTTTCATTTCAATTGAACTTTGTGATTCTGGTTCATTATCAGTTGTATTAATAAGTTGTAAAAATACTTAATATAAATTGCTAAAGGATTGTTAGATATTTTGTATTATTGCTTGCTTCTGTTGTAATAAAAGTAGTAAAATTGAAAAACAATTATAAATATTTTTATTGCTGCTCTAGCCTCTTCTATATGTACTGTAGATATTTTATTTCCCCCCAATATTTAAAGTCTGAAACATGGAATATATAATACTGACCTATTGATATTGACCAATTAATAATCTCATTTGACATTTAGAAGAAATTTCGATAAAATGTTATAAAATAAAACAAATTCTGTTCAAAACACTTACTAATTAACGGCAAACCAGAAAACAGATAATAACTTTGAGAACTGATAATTACAGGTGACATGGTGGCTCAGTGTCAAGATGTCACTGGTTCGAGCCACGGCTGGGTCACTTGGCATTTCGATGTGGAGTTTGTATATTCAACTCGTGTTTACATGGGTTTCCTCTAGGTTCTCCGGTTTCCCCCACAGTCCAAAGACATGCATTATAGGTGATTTGAATAGACTAAATTGGCCGTAGTGTATGTGAATGGGTGTGTATGGATGTTTCCCAGTACTGCGTTGCAGCTGGAAGGGCATCTGCTGTGTAAAACATGCTGGAAAACATGGCGATTCATCCCATTGTGGCGATTCCTGATTAATAAAGAGACTAAGCCGAAGGAAAATGAATGAATGAATGATAATTACTTTAAAGGGGTTTCTAAATATAGTGCTGCCAATTCATTTAGTGTTGAGGAAGCGTTAATTCATTCAATCAGTTTACTGACTCAAAGTGAACAGAAGTAATAACTTGTTCACTTGATTCTGATCTAAGATTTGTGATTCTAAGAATTGACTGAGTCAAACCAATGATTATTTTAAGACTTGTTTCTTATTCAGCTAATACATAAGAACCACCCGGAAGGCACCTTGATTTTGAAACAACATAAAAAAATCATCCGAAGATATGTCAAAAATGCCACACATGCCACACATTGATGCCCTATTTGACCACCAAAACAACAACAGAGAAAGTACTATAATATAATACATTTATTATTAATCTAAAAGCTTTAATTCATTCATTCATTCATTCATTCATTCATTCATTCTCCTTCGGCTTAGTCCCTTTATTCATTAGGGGTCGCCGTAGCGGAATGAACATGGATTGCTGTAACCTTGATTTTTATATGAGATGATGACATCAAATCGATTTGCATTTTTGACATGTATTCTGATGTGTTTTTGATGTCATTTGGCATCAAGGTGACTGCTAGGCAGTTTATACGAGCCATCAAGAAACAAAGCAGATGTTCAAAATTACCAAAAATTAACATAATTTGGTTTCTTAATATTCAATAATTAATAGTTAATAGTTAATAGTTAATAATTAATAGTTAATAATTTCATAATTAGGTTGTGTTTATAAGATGCAAAGCAATATGTGCTCATGCTTCATTTATAGAAAATCAAGTTATTTTTTCATATATCTTACTTAAAATATATACAGCTACTCAGCTAACATGAAAACGACTATCATATTTCTTGGTTGCTCTGAAAGGCCACCCTTAAGAGGCTCTGATAATGTGCTGTAATTCCCAGATCAGGTCCACGTCACCTCGTCACGCACTTACAAGCACACACTTTTGCGCTGTGTCAACAGTAGCAGTTAGCTGTATCAGTTGAATCAGTCTGGAAATGAAAAAAACACAGCTGAACCTCACACCTGCTCTCTAAAATAAAATCTGACAAGTGTCTTTCAAATATATTCGGAATAAGCATGTGTAAGTAATATAAAGCGTTCACATATTTTTGCAAGTTCGTTATTTGAGATGTAGAAGGCAAGGAAAGTGGCTGTTATAGAGAGACACTGCACAGAGAATTTGAAGATTGTGGATGTTAACAGCGGTTTGACTGATAAATAGGTATTTGTAGCTAAATTGTTAGCGGTGAAAAATAGCTTTTCCCATAGTTTATATCCTTGTTTATGTCCTCGCTACAACATACCGTTAACGCTAGACACGGTGCATGTAATAGATCAATTTTTACAAATAAAGATATTTACAGGCTCACAATCCACAGCTTCGTCGGTTGTAGGAAGCTGTCCTTTATCAAATGCTGGCTATATATTTTTTTATAATTCTCTGGAACATAATTAAAATTAAATTTTAAGCACTTCTCTCTTTGTGTCGTGTCCTTTGGAAGCTCAAAAACAGAAACAGATCAAGCTCTGTGGAAATAGCAGCGTTTGGACAGCATTTTAGCTTTCTCTGCTATAACGTAACAGCATCTCTGGCCACGCCCCTTCAATGCATGTGGTGTATGCATGTGGTGAATGCGCGTAACCTGAAGCGTTTGTGATCTCACTAGCCCGGATGTATTTTTTTGTAGTCCCCAAACTTTGTTCGCTGTGAGCTTTTATAAGCTTACTCTGTAAACTCCAATGTCTCCTTTTGCATTGAACTTTAAGCGACTTACATTCAGAGATGTTGTTTATGTTCACACAGCTACATTACACATCAACTAAAGTTTAAAATATGATATCATAGTGGGATACCCCTTTAAGTAGCTCAGCCATCACCAAACTATTACTGACTAGTCTAACCAGAACTACCGTGGAAATCCATGCTGATCTAACCTGGTCTTTTTAGAAGGATCATTAGTCCAAGAGGAGCGACTAGCAAATCTGAAGACAAAAAGTCATTGCTCCTTTATCATGCTCTTCTCTGAAGCTTTCATCTTAATACTGTCTTTCTTCCCATCTGAAAAGAAAAAGGAGCCTTTACATAATGATCGGAATGCCGCTCTTTGTTTTGCGGGTGTGGTTTGAGCCGTTCACAAGTGTCATCCAGGTGGGCGTCAAAAGCGAGAGTTGGCATCAAGTCCAAACGCACCTCTTCAATGCCTCCAATCTCCCTTTTTAAACAAACTGCTTTGATATATGTGCGGACAACAAAAAAAAAGCTGAGTAAACAAGTGCGCAGTACTGAAAGGACGGACAGCGTCTTTGGTCTGCCAGCGGGACGGTTTACCTTCCCATTTAGAGAGCACACGGAGGATTAAGCCAGAATCACTTCCTCTCAGTGTCTTTGTCCGTGTCTCTGTTTGTATCCTGGGAGGACTTCAGAGCCATGTTTGTTCACAGCTGACAGTGTCACGCAGATGTTTCTTTGGCGGCGGCGCACGCTGGGATCACATTGATGGAACTGTTTCACCTTGTCAAGGGGATGAAATAGAGGCAGGACAGAGAGAGAGAGAGAGTGAATAGTCCATGAAAAGACATTCCTCTGGAGTTTTGTGGGGTTTCTAAAGAACTGAAAAACAATGGGTGCAAGGAGGTGCGTCATACACCTTTTTGTGCACCTTGGTGGCCAGGAGAGATTAGAAATAGCTGAAGAAAATACAAGTGTGAGGTAATATAGTCAAGATAGGGAGAACATTTTAGGATAAATCTTTGATGCTATAATAATTTAGGGATGTAGATGTGGTCGTGAGGATCTGCTGAAGGTCAAAGCAAGCTTCCTAATGGTATAGTTTAGCCAAAACTGAAAATTTACTTACTATTTACTCATTCTCAAGTATTTTTAAACCTTTATACGTTTCTTTCTTCTGATGAACACAATATTTATGGGTGGCACAGTGGCTTAGTGGTTAAAACTGTCGTCTCACAGCAAGAAAGTCGCTGGTTTGAGTCCTGACTGGGCCAGTTAGCATTTCTGTGTGGAGTTTGCATGTTCTCATGTTCGCGGGGGTATCCTCCGAGTGCTCAGGTTTCCCCCACACTCCAAAGACATGCAGTATAAGTGAATTGGATGATCTAAATTGGCCATAGAGTATGAGTGTGTGGGCAACGCAGTGGCGCAGTAGGTAGTGCTGTCGCCTCACAGCAAGAAGGTCGCTGGTTCGAGCCTCAGCAGAGTCAGTTGGCGTTTCTGTGTGGAGTTTGCATATTCTCCCTACGTTCGCGTGGGTTTCCTCCAGGTGCTCCGGTTTCCCCCACAGTCCAAAGACATGCCGTACAGGTGAATTGAGAAGGCTAAATTGTCCGTAGTGTATGAGTGAGAGTGAGTGTGTATGGGTGTTTCCCAGAGATGGGTTGCGGCTGATAGGGCATCCGCTGCGGCGGTTCATTCCGCTGTGGCAACCCCAGATTAATAAAGGGACTAAGCCGTAAATGAATGAATGAATGAGTGAATGAGTATGAGAGTGTGTGTGAATGCCAGAGTGTATGGGGGTTTGCGAGTACTGGGTTGTGACTTGAAGGGCATCCATTGAAGGGTGGTTCGTTTCACTCTGGCGACCACTGATAAATACGGGATTAAGCATAAGGAAAATATATGAATATACTGATATCTTATTCATTAGTGGTCACCACAGCGGAATGAACCCCCAACTATTCCAGCATATGTTTTACGCACCAATAACTGTATTTAATAATATTAATGATTGAAAAAACATATTCGTTTTAGTGCATTAAGGAAGGTGCGACCTGATTGCATGGCTCCAACTTAGCATTAGATGATTTCTGTTGGAAGACTCTAACTGAACTGCGAAACAAAAAGATCCACATTATTTCTTGTCTGTGGAGCTTCTTGGAAGCTGAATCTAATTCATTTCATAAATGACACATCTTCCAGTATTGTTAACACAGTAAAGCTACGGTCACACTGGGCTTTGTGTGTGCGAAATTCTGTCGTGCGGTGCTGCGAAAAGGGGCGGGATCAAACAAGATGATTAGACATTAAAAAAGCGATCGATTGCTCCAGGTTTTAAATTTTTGTCCAGAGAGGTCTTGTTTTGATCCTCGATTGGTCTCACGCAGTCAAGTGATGCGATTTCGCAGGTCAGAGTTCACCAAGCTTGAACTTTGCACCGCAGCAACCTGCGAAACTGGACGCATGACATTGCTTTTCCGGTCTGACGCATTCGCGTGCGTATGAATGAAAGTCTATGGGAGGAAAAGCCCAGTCTGACTGCAGCTTTATTTGTTATTATATTATAACACAAACCCGAAATACTTGAGATGAATAATGATGCCACTTTCTTTTATTCAAATATATTTTTTATAAAATTTTATTGGTCTCATATAGGCATGGGCCGGTAAAAGTTTCTGACGGTATGATAACCTTGGATAATATTGCAGTTTCATAGTATAAATATATATTCTTTTAAATGTCTGGATAATAAACAACTACTTTTTTCCCATTGGAAAAAAATACATTTTGAGAAACATTTAAAATATTTTGGAGCAGTAAACATGTCAGGCTAAATAATTCAAATGAATCCTTGACTTCTGCTGGTTTCAGTTGTATCAAAAACACTGATTTATTTACAATTTAAAGCTATATTTTTGGATATCTTTTCTGCTGGAGATACTGTTGTCCAATAAACAAACAAACAAAAATGTAAATAAAAAAATCTTACACATACTGTAGGAATGGTATTACAGACATTTTTGGCGGTTTTAAAACCTTGACTTTTCCAAACCACGGTACACCTTGAAAAGGTTATCGTCCCTTGCCTAGTCTCATATAGGTTCACTCAATAAGGTATTGTCCTCTTCCTCAGCTTTAAAAAGACCCCTTTTTTTAGAAATTATTTAAAAACTTCCCTAGAGTTAAAGTTTTTGAATCCATTCAGCCAATCTTAGGGTCTGGCTGGAGCACTTTTAGCTTATTTTAGCTTAGCATAGATCACTGAATCGGATCCATAAGCAAATTCAAAAATATATTTTTGATAATTTTCCTATTTAAAGCTTGACACTTCTGTACTTATATCATGTACAACTATTTTTAGGCCCATATGGCTTGGAACTCTACTCTTATTTCAGCATCATAATTAAGGAAGCTGCGTATTATCAGTGCTCCTGCTGCAGCCGTGGTACAGCAGCAAAGTTCCTTGATTATTATGCCAGAATGAGAGTAGTTAGTATGTGATGTAACAGTAGAATCAATCTTCAAAAAGGAAAATTATCAAAACTCTTCTTTTGAATTTTTTGAGAGTGATGCTAATGGTCTAATCTGAATCAATGATCTATGCTAAGCTAAGCTAAAAGCGCTCCCATAATTTGAATGGATTTGAATGGATTAAAAGAGTTTTACAAAACAAAAACGTTAAACTGTTTAAGTCTTGAGAACTTGAGCCTATTTACAAAAAGTAGTGTCCTTTAAAACAACCTGCACTGTATGGAGTCCTACACAAATAAAAGTGACGAACTGAAAATCTATGTGGCTGAGGGGACACAGACATTTCTGGACTCACACACACACACACCTTTGTAGGATCCATGCTGAATCTCCAAATAAGGTAAAAGGATGTGTGTGTAGAATCCATATCAGCTCTTTGTCCTTGAAAGTGCATGAAGGCATGAATACTTTCTGTTTCTATTTCTACTGAAGCCCCAACCTGTACCGCCTGTAACCGTCAAGGTGTAAAACACCAGATAAAAAAAAACAGAAAATCTGTAAAATATCCAAGTTCTTTGATCAATCATTCAGGTTTAAAAAAATGTCACACATCTTCTTACAGACATACAAACGCACGAGCTGGAAAGCCCAGGGGAGTGGCTCGACCAGGGGGAGCACATTCTTACAGTCTCCTTCCTCAATCAGAGCTCACACAACATGAAGCTTTGTGGCCCCCTCTGTTGAAGAGGGCTTAATGGGACATAGACCATGCACTTTTGTGTTACAGAGCGTGGTTCCTGGTTTTTCCATGTGTCAGCACTGACAGCTGGGTTCAGACTGGAAAAATGACCAGGCAGGTCTGAGCAGGTCTTTCTGCAGGAATCTGGACCAGCACATAAAGGTGGACTAAATGATAATACAGTTACAATGAGCAAAAAAAAAAAAGAGTATGAATACCTAGCTCTACATTAATAGTGGTAATAAAATAGAAAAAAATAGAATAAAAAACTGTGTTATTTAGTGATTCCACTATCTTGACTTTTAAACTCATCAAGGTATGCATTTTGCACAACAACAACTAATTTATGAGTAACTTTAGCCAGTTTAATTCATCACATCACAAATGCTTTAAATGTATGACTTTCTACATAAATAATTCATATATAAAGACATAAATTTAAAGCATTTGTGATATGATGAATTAAACTGGCTAAAGTTACTCATAAATTATTTTTTTATTAGTATCATACTTTAATTAAAGTAATACAAATACAAATAACGTTGTATAACTGTAAAAAATACTTAAAATTAGCAGCTTTCGTATTTTGTTTTCTTGTTTATTTATGCTTTTGCATTGTATTGTGGGACTTTGATCTTTCCTCCAAAAAATTTTGATGCCGAAAGTTTGAAAAAAATTACCTTTATTGACATTTTAATAACTGAAGTGATATTTATATATTAGTGTTGCAGATTATGGTACAAACTCAGATTCAGAGTTCAGATTCAAAAATCTCTAAATGCTGTGTGAAATTTCCATCGAAAATGAGCATTTTTCGCAGACTCCTATGTTTACGTTGAGTTATTTCATTTTAAAGACCATAAAAAGAATGTATTATTTGCCATAAAATTGACATTACTGAACCTACACACAGGAGCCTAATAAAAATGATCATTTTTAAAGAAAATTTGAGGCGTTTAGAGGATTTTTGCAATTCTTCACTTATTCCTACTCTATTGACCTTATTCTTCACATAATAGCGAGCGCAGCCATTTGAATCTTTTTGGCTCAAGACTTCCAGTCTCATTCACCTCTATTCATTTTCAGATATTTAAAACAGCTCGTTTTGCTGTTCGATGTTGCAAACTGATATTTTCTTATTACAATATTCTACTTTTTATGTATAGTTATGCACACACTGGTTTGTAGAGCAAGTAGTTTGACTGATTTTTGCTGTTTATTATTGCTAGTCATTTCTCGCATAGGCGATTGAATCAGAAGTTCTGAAACAATGGCAAAAACATGCGCACTTCCCCATTGAAGAATAAGGTCTTCAGAAACATTTTTTGTTGTGCTGGTTGAAAGTCTCTTCACATTCCAATAGTAATGATTAAAGTAAATGATCTAAATGTATTTATATGTATTTTTATATTCTGGGTAAGACATAAGACTAAAAAATGTTCATCCAATTAAATATTGTCAGGCCGATAATTCCCATGATTCTGATAAGTAGCTCAAACTGTCTGTCAACAAATGTAGATTTGTACATATGCATACCCATATTCATGCAGAGCCGCTGGTTGTGTGTGCACGCACATTCACATGCACAGGAGAGAGTAACAGCAGTAAAAACAAATGCTGAATCAATATTGGAGTTACTTTTGCACACTAGAGGAAGGTTGACACCATGGCTGAAGTGTTTCTTTTAGACAGGTTATGTTGTTTTAAAACTATTTTAGTCACGCAAAGCTGATGTAGATTGTGTGGTTTTACAAATTATTTGAACTGAACTGTTGAATCTTCCAGTGAACGATTGATGTGACTATTTTCAATTTCATAAGAGACCTTTTACAGCATCTATAATGTAGATTTTGATTGAGTTCAATAACAAAACATCAGTAAATAGCACTATTTCACCTAGCCTGCTTTACTGAGGTGAAGTTAGTTTTATATTCACATTGGTTCATTTTTTAACAATGACAACCTGTGACGTGGTTCCTATATTGTTTACCATGTTACTTTGAATATTCGGTCTAAAAAAGCATGTAAGTATGGCTTAGTAATAAGTATAATTCCTGAACCCCCAGCCAACCACTAAGCATACAGTAATCACTTTAGGACAAAGCGCGTGAGTGAGTCCAGTGATCCTTGCATGCATGAAATATTGCACATTATGACAAGTTCTGCTTGCTACACAACTGAAAACGTGCTAGATATAATACAGTTTTTCGTTCAGAATAGTAGCATTATAAAGTACTATAAAGTTTTCTAACTAGCGAATGACATGATCTAGTGCAGTGTTTCCCAACCCTTTTCCTGGAGGCACACCAACAGTACATATTTTGGATGTCTCCCTTACCTGACTAATTAACTTCAGGTTTTGGAGTCTCTTCTTATGTTCTAATCATACTACAAAGCAGATGTCATAGACCAGGCTACTTTGCATTGTTTGCTTTTCACCTCAGCTTAGTAAATGGTCTAACAAGAGCTCAAAGGGTGCAGTGGACACACACACATGGATGTAGATGGAGCACAGCGAATGAAGCTGCTGTCAGTGTTGAACAGCTGCATGGCCTTCTCTGGACCGAGCCCAGCCACCTCTGTCCCACAAAGAGCTGCTTGTGCCCTCTCAGTTCGACATGAAACACACACTCAGAGGGCCCGGGTCAGACCCTGCTCTTTGTAAAGGGGGCTGTTGTCAGACCTCATTGGCAGACGGAAGAGTGAAGGTCAGATGTCACCATGGGTGGGGGGGAGGGTTAGGGTTGAGGTGAGTCCGGTCCAGCAAGGGTTACAGCACCTTAGGCTATGTTTACTCTGATGTGTTTTCTATGGTGGCCCAGTAATGCACAACATAACGAACTGTAAAAAGCAAACATAAATTCATGACAAGATCAAGCTACGGCATAATGTCAGTGCTCCTGACCACTAGGTGGCAGTTGGTTTGTACTGATTCTTTGCTGCCGTACATGAAGAGACTGTAAATGTAAGTACAAATAAAATATCAAACATAATGTTTAATGGTGGTGTTGTTAAGCACTTTATAACACAACTATAATTGTCTATTGGATGTGTGTGTGCGTAATTGCATGTTTACATAGAGCAACTGCCCCCAATTGGTGAGGAGCAGTTTTGTGGATTGATTTTGTTTATGTTGTGACTTGTGTTTGTGTAACGGCTTTGATTTAGTTTGTTGTGGTTAGTTTTGTTTGTGTTGTGACTTGTTTCGTTTGTATTGTGACTTGTGTTTGTGCAATGGCTTTGATTTTGTTTGTTGTGGTTAGTTTTGTTTGTGTTGTGACTTGTTTCGTTTGCATTGTGACTTGTGTTTGTGTAATGGCTTTGATTTTGTTTGTTGTGGTTAGTTTTGTTTGTGTTGTGACTTGTTTCGTTTGTATTGTGACTTGTGTTTGTGTAATGGCTTTGATTTTGTTTGTTGTGGTTTGTATTATTTGTGTTTTGATTTGTTTTGTTTGTGTTGATTTCATTGAGTTGAGGCATTTAGGTTTTTCTGTGACTTGTTTTGTTTGTGCGATGGGTTGATTTCTCGATATTGTGGATTGATTTCGTTTGTGTAGTGACTTGATTTGTTTGTGTAATGGCTTTGAATTTGTTGTACTGTGGCTTGATTTGTTTGTGTAATGGCTTTGATTTTGGTGTGTTGTGGTTTGTTTTGTTTTTGCTGTGACTTGTTTCATTTGTGTTGGGGGTTGATTTCATTGGGTTGAGGTGTTTTGTTTTTGTTGTGACTCATGTTTGTATAATGGCTTTGATTTTGTTGTGTTGTGGTTTGTATTGTTTGTGATGTGACTTTTGTTTGTGTAATGGCTTTGATTTTAGTTGTTGTAGTTTGTTTCGCTTGAGTTGTGACTTGACTTCATTGAGTTGAGGCATTTGTTTTTGTTGTGCTTTGTTTTGTTTTGTGCGATGGGTTGATTTCTCTGTATTGTTGATTGATTTCCTTCGTGTTGTGACTTGTGTTTGTGTAATGGCTTTGATATTGTTTTGTTGTCGTTAGTTTTGTTTGTGTTGTGACTTGTGTTTGTGTTGAGACTTGATTTGTTTGTGTAATGGCTTTGATTTTGCTGTTTCGTTGCTTGATTAGTTTGTGTTGTGACTTGTTTTGTTCATGTAATGGCTTTGATTTGGTTGTGTTGCTGTCTGCTTAGTTTGAGTTGTGGCTTGTTATATTTTGTATTGTGTTTTAAGTTTGTGTTATGACTTGTTTGTTTGCGTTGTGGGTTAATTTCATTGAGTTGAAGCATTTTCTTTGTGTTTTGACTTGTGTTTGTGTAGTGGCTTTGATGTTGTTCGTTGTGGGTTGTTTCGTTTGTTTTGTGATTTATTTCTTTCGTGTTGTGGCCTGATTTCTTTGAGTTCAGTTAGGACAATTCTAAGGGCCCAGGCCATTTTGGGGCCCCCAGAGTTTCTATTAGGGGGGCCCAATAACCTGATAACCTTTTACTTATAACCTAGGGGGCCCTGGTTGGGTCTTCTGGATAACTGTGTACACTACCCTGATTGGTCAAGCCCTTATCATGTGACCATTACAGTTTTGAATGATTTCTTCTTGCAACTTCACAATAATAACCTTGTGAACAAGAAACCGATATAAGCTGGAACTTTAACATCACTTTATAGTGTAGACGGTGGGTCCTTAAGAGCCCAGAGAGCATTTGATTGGCCCAAAATTTGATGGGAAGCTAAAGTGCAGTGTGATGTCATCAAAATCGCTGATGTCATAGCATCCTCAAAACTAAACCTCACATTTACTGTAGTGTACCAATAAACATGTTAGAGCAAGCAGCACACATTTCCAAATGCTAAGTACACACCGCAAAGATTTTAGTTTGAGACTGGTTGCAAAGCAGCGTCTGTCCTTCAGCAGCGTTAGGACAGTGGTTTGACATTTCTAGGTCACTGAGCCACTCACTAAACAAACAGCTCGGAGATGCTAGGTGTTTCCCAGCACAGTGGCCGTACAGCAGACACACAGCGCTCTTGGTTTGTGTAGAGAAGAACTTGTTGACAATGGTAAGGCAAACAGAACCTATAACCTTTCCCACAGAGTCCCAGTAACCTGAAGATCATATAAAACTTTTCTGTGCTAGCGTGTTTGCTAGATAGCTCATCCTCAGCTGCTGACTCATGATAAGCGTGAATTAAAGCACCTTCCCCTTTCTCACACTTTAGAAAGTGTGCATCAACTCTGTGACCTTTGTGCTGTTTTAAATATTTATGCGTGTTACGTCAACAGGGTGTGCATCTCTGGGGCCAGATGTGTTCGCTGCCATGGTGCAGTGCCGCTCTCAGAACGAGGCCGCACACATCACATGCAGTTTATTTTAGTCATTTCCTCTCGATCCTTCAGCTGTCTGTTAAGCTGACCACTCGCCCCTGCAGCTGTGGCCAATCCATAACCCCCGTTCCCCTTATCAGCACACTCCTATCCTTCTTTTGTCCCAGCCCACCAGTACTGCATCAGTGGGTTGCCAGATTTGTCACATGTGGAAACCAAGCACCTTCAAGGATTCAGATTGGCAAGCAGTGCTGGCATGAGGAGTAGGCAGATACTTTATGCTTTAGATTTATGGGATCAGATCAGGACTACTACATTCGTGTTCACAAGTTTGGGGTCAGTAAGATTCATTTGTATTCAGTGTGAATGCATCAATTTGATTTACACTCTCAGAAATAAAGGTACAGGAGATGTCACTGGGGCAGTGCCTTTTCAAAAGGTACCTGAAGGGTCCATAATAGTACCTCAAAGGTACTTTTTAGGTATATTTAGGGAATTAATATGTACCTTCGGGGTACCACTGTGAACTCTTTGGGTACAAATATGTATCTTTTTGATAAGGTACTGCCCCAGTGACCTGTACCACTAAGCCACCATGCCGCCCTCAGTGCACGTTCATTCATTCATTTTCCTTTGGCTTAGTCCCTTTATTCCTCAGGGGTCACCACAGCAGAATGAACTGCCAACTTATCCAGCATATGTTTTACACAGCAGAAACCCATCCAGCTGCAACCCAATACTGGGAAACACCCATACACTCTCACATACACTATGGCCAACTTAGTTTATTAATTTCACCTGTACCGCATGTCTTTGGACTGTGGGGGAAACCAGAGAACCCGGAGGAAACCCATGTGAACATGGGGAGAACATGCAAACTCCAAACAGAATTGCCAACTGACCCAGCCGGGACTCAAACCAGCAACCTTCTTGCTGACTTGCAACTTTCTTGACTTAGGTAATCTCAGTCAAAGTCAATGCGCTAAAAGAAGCCCCGGCCACTACTCAATATTCTGTTTTGGTGCCAGCAATGTCCGGTTCACACAGACTTTAGAAGAAGAACTTTTTAGCCAGGAGAAACTGGTGCCAGACAACACTGCACGCACATAAGATAAAAAAAAACATTTCAGGACTTTTTATTCTTGGGGCAAAACCTAGCGTTGTAAATAGACCATTCTGGAGATTATGTGGATATCAGAGCACAATTTAATAACATTGTAACAATGCATTCTATTAAACATTATTATTATTGTTGTTATAATAACAACAATAAATGGTTCAAGTTATTTAAGTTAATTATGTGACAATGAAGAATGCTGAATATTCAGCTTTGACATCACTGGAAAAAAATGATGATCTTATATTGTAAAATATTTCTAAGTATTATTTTTTTGCATCAATTTAAGCATGTAACAATCTAAACATGATGATTTGACTGAAAATTTTATCATTAGTGCATCAGAGTAAAAAAAATCAGTTAAAGCATTTACTAACATTAACTAAGCTAATATTAGTTAAAATAAGTTCATCTTTTCATTGTTAGTTTGTGTCATTAATCAAATTACTGTTATCAGTAATTTGCAAAGTAATATTCCTGTTTATAACATTTCTTGCAGTGTTGCTGCTGAAGAATCTGCCATGCAATTTGTGACGCGAGTCGCACTGTAATGCGGCACTGTACACGCACGAAATGAGCAAATCATGTACACACTTACAAACCATGCATACAATTACAGCTCATGACAGTCAGAGGCATTGAAGCCCAGAGCAACAGAGGAAGTGCATGGTATTTAATAAACGGACATGCCGACCAGAGCTGGCCCTGTCATCTGTCAGTCCTTTATTTGTCATTTTAGTATGCTGACTTCATTATATCTCAGCCTGATTTGCATGAAAAGCTTCTTTATGTTTAGTCGTAATCATGTTACTGCTGAGATCATCAGTGGGTCTGTTTGACTAAGAAAGCTTACACTGCATGTTTTCTAATAGCGATAACTTATAAACAGATTACGCTATTTTAAGGTTAAAAATAATTTTTGGATATTGTGTATACTAGAATAGGTAAACATTCTTAAATCTTCATATATATTTATACACATTATTTATTTATTATTATTTTTATTTATTCCCAGTCTGTCTGAAATCCTCAGATTGGGTTCTGGTTTCTAGAAGCCCCGAGATAGTTAATAATGGCGTCAGTTTTACGATATCACCTCAAGCACGTGTAAAATTCTGACAATGTGAATCATTCTGAACCAGCTTTACAGACACAGCTTCAGCAAAACGTTTGACAATGAAAAGTTTTTGTTTAATAATTCTCTCGAAAACACAGAAGTTCAATGTGTACATCTAATTTAAAGACAAGCGCTCTGATTTCATTTTGGAGAAATGGAGAAAGCACATGCTTCATTTCAGAAGAGAGTCACTGATTCAAGTTGTGCTTGCCAATTAGATTCAAACACGTCTAATTATCTATGTTTATGTCAAAGAAATGGTTATCACAATACATTAAAGCAACATTCCATTTATTGTTTACAATTCTGCTCAAGTTAAACAGTTGAATCTTATCATTTTTGAATGCATTCAGCCAATCTCCAGGTCTGCACTTTTAGCTTAGCTTAGCATAAATCACTGAATCGGATTAGACCATTAGCATCTCGCTCCAAAAATTCAAAAAGGAGTTTTGATCATTTTTCTATTTTAAAGTTTGACTTTCTGTAGGTACATCATGTACCAAGACTGATGGAAAATCCAATGTTAGTTTTTTTTTTTTTTTTTTTTTAACTAATGGTCTGATCTGATTCAATTATCAAAGCGCTCCAGCCAGACCTGGATATCAACTGAATAGTTTCAAAAACAACTGTTTAACATAGGTGACTTGAAAATGATCTAATATAGATCATTTTCAAGTCACCTATGTTAAACAGTTTATTTTTTTTCTATTTTTTATATCTATTCAGTTGATTTCTGGGTCTGACTGGAGCGTTATTGTGCTAATAATTCATATTGCAAGATTTTGTATAGATTTTGATTAAGGCAGGTCTGAATAATTTTGAAAATAGTTATCATTTTTATGAGACAGTTTCCAAATGAATGTTTTTTACTATGGTACATGAACGAATACTTAAAAAGACCCACAAAGCAACGTTGGATCCAAAAACTGCTGTTTTTTATATTTAAACTGATTAATGTATTAAAGCAGGAGTGTCCAATCTTGGTCTTGGAGGGCCGGTGTCTTTTGTGACTTTAGCTCCAACTTGCCTCAACACACCTGCAAAGATGTTTCTAGAAAGCTGAATGAAGGTCACATTAATTATTCCGATTATTAGAGTTTGAGCTTATGAAATTTTCTCCTATGGTGCTGCGAAAAGGGGCGGAATTGAACAAGATGATTAGACATAAAAAAAAAAAAACAACGATTGGTCCATATTTTAAATTTCTGTACAAAGAGGTGATGTTTTGATCTTCGATTGGTCTCACGCAGTAATGTGATGCGACTTCGCAGGTCAGAGCTCACCAAGCTTGAACTTTGCAACGTGGCGAACTGCAAAGCTTGTCGCACAAGCTTGCGTTCCTGATCGTATTTGTATAAATGGAAGTCTATGGGTCTATGTGTCACGGCTGCAGGTTTGTGCGCTTTCCGGAGTATCTGTTTTGTATTGTATTTGTTTGGTCACGTGTTTTGACGGCACTCAGCTGTTTGATTTGATCACCAGCTGAGGTTCATTATTGTGCCTATATCTGGGCTACGTTTCTATGTTTCCTTGTCAGTTCGTTGTGTTTGCTTATGTGAGTCTGTATGTGTTCAGGACTAAGAGGAGTGACTGCTGGACTTCGTTTCGCCTTTCTGTTCCTGCCCCAGTATCCCAGTGTCCTCGCCCTCCATTTGTAGCCCTGTTGGCTTTATTTGACAGTGTCTATTAAACTTTCACTTGCATATTGGATCCTTCTCTGTACCCTTATTTACACGTGACACTATGGCGATGACTTTTCAACATATTCGACGGATGTCGTACCTTATAAGTCACTATAAACCTTGCAGTGTCTTTTCCACATCTGTATCTGTACTTCACTCAAAAAATTATTTTTGCTGCTTGTTTTAACTACTTATCTAAAATGAGCTGAATCATCACAATTTTTGAGTTTTTTTTGTACAACTTAATTGTTTTACAAAAATAAGTCGATTGACCATAAAACAATTAAGTTAACTTAATCGATTTATGTTGGGGCAACATGAAGAAATTGAGTGGAACCCAGAATTTTTTGCAGTGTTCAATCAAAAAAGGAAAATGGTGTTACCTGTTTATCCAAGCTTATTTAAAATGAGCTGAAACAACTAAAATCTTCATTTTTTTTAAACAACTTAATTAATTAATGTTCAATCAACTTAAATTTGTAAAAACTAATAAGTTAACTTAATTCCTTCATGTTTTCTCAACGCAATTCGATTGTGTTAAAACCCAGCATTTTTTACAGTGTTGTTAAAAGTACACTATAGTAGCTGATATCCTTTTTTCCCTTCACACGTGTGCTTGTAAACTCATAATGTCTACGGTTATTGATGTTTTAAGTAGTGCTGTTGTTGTCTCTCCATTTCTTTTCAGACTCAAACAACGGCCAACCATCTTGTGGACAAATTAAATGGTGGGAAAATGACTCAAAGCTCTTATGTGAGCTGCTCATACATTCAAAAAATTAGTTGGATAAAGTAAGAAGATTTAATTCATTCATTCATTTTCTTTTCGGCTTAGTCCCTTTATTAATCAGGGGTCGCCACAGCAGAATGAACCGCCAACTTATCCAGCACATGTTTTACGCAGCAGATGCCCTTCCAGCCGCAACCCATCACTGGGAAACACCCATACACACTCATTCACACACATACACTATGGTTACCCAATTCACCTGTACCACATGTCTTTGGACTTGTGGGGGAAACCGGAGCACCCTGAGGAAACCCACGCAAACATGAGGAGAACATGCAAACTCCACACAAAAAAATACCAACTGACCCAGCCGAGGCTCGAACCAGTGACCTTCTTCCTGTGAGGTGAACGTGCTACTAATGAATGAATGAATATAAATTAAAAGGGCTGACACAAAGCGTGTGTAACGTTTCGAGGCACACGGCTGATGAAGAGCCATGTGGCTCGAAACGTTACACACGCTTTGTGTCAGCCTTTTTAATTGAATACATTTGTATTTTTGGAGCTTTGGTGTTGCCGCCTTTGAGAAATACACACAAGAACATCAAACAAGAAACAACAATTTGCAAGCACACGGATTGCCTTGTTAATGAAGTAAATGGTCTGCATTCAGCTGCTCTTTAGTCAAACCTAATTTCAAGTGTCTTGGAATTCATTTCAACAATGCTATTTCTGCTGAGGAATTTAGCCTGATTTCACCATTTTTAGTCTCAAAATAGCCGGTTCGGTCTCATCTGACAAAAACCATGCCAGTTAAAGGTCAGCAATGCCCCACAAGCCCTATCACCCACAAAAAATGAGAAGACTGTTCGTATGAGAGGAGCTTTTCCCTGGAATGAGAAATAACTGCTAATAACCCAGTGTGAACTTTGATTTGCATATGGAAACATGACATAAAACATGCCGCTTCAGGTGAGCAACAGGTCACCTCAACGATTTATGTTGCTAATCTTTGGATTGGTTGCGTCACACATGCAAATTGAGGTTACATTCAATCACTCAAATCGCTTTTTCATGACAGTGTAAACACAGTGCGTGATCTTTTTCTTGATTCAGATCTGGCCCACTTACATGTCAAATGTGACACGTCAGATGTTTTGCAATGAGATCTCAGTCGGAACAGCCATAGGATTTGTGCAAGTTTTACGTCACTCTAGACTGACATTTGTCATGATTCTGCATAAATCAATCACTTCACAGATTTCACATATGGGTTGAAGTACAGCGAGGCGTAAATATTTTCAAACTTTGCTCTCATTCCTGTCGTTGTCCTCCTTATCACCTGTACAGAAAAAAAACTATGAAAATTCAGCATGACTTTATTTTTGTGTGCCTGCAGTCCAGCTTCTGTAATCAGTTCACACTGGAATCTGAGGGCTTATGTATATAAAAAATACTAATAATGTGAACAATCAGATACGAGTGCTGACACGAGTATTGTAAATGTAGCCAAGGTGTTCCAAACCAGAATAGAAAAGACTTGTGCTGTTTATAAAGTCACTGAATAAATGTTCACATATGCCACATATTGTAGTATGAGTAAAGAATTCATCCCTGAACTACATTTTCAGCAGTCTTAACATAGCTTATGTTAGCTATGGAATCCTCAGTATATATATCTGCACACACAAACACAGTGCTCAGCATATTCAAGTACACGCCTCACAAATCTTTCTTTTAAATTAATATTTTTAATAGGAAGCTAAACAATATTAGATTTGTGCATATACATTAGATTAGTCAGTACTGAAGCTAAATCTGGAGCTTATCTAACAAAATAACTTACAAAAATGATCTAAAAATTTTATTTTAAAAACTTAAATTTATATGTTATAGAAAAATAATAAATACAAATTTAAAAAAGAGGAAAAATCAAGAGAAGCAAAAAAAAAAAAAGAAAAATTTAGTTTAAATTTTGTAGTTTGTAATTTTTTTTGCAATATTTTTATTGAATTAATTTGCAATATTACATATTAAATATTATTTTAATATATATATCTGTTTAATAAATCTGTTTTGTTTAAATGGACTAAAATACATAGCTTATATTCACTGAGAAATGGATACAAATATTAATCTTCAAAATAGGGTGTACTCATTTATGTTAAGTACTGTGTGTATACAGTTAGGTCTATAAATATTTGGGCATCGACACAATTCTAACAAGACTTCACAAGGTGATGTCTATGTATTCCAGACTTCAGGCTGTAATTGACTGCAAAAGATTTGCAACCAAGTATTAAAAATTGAAAGTTTGAATGATGATTATTTTGTCCAGTTACTTTTGGTCCCTTAACAAGTGGGAGGCACATATGCAAACTGTTGTAATTCCTACAGTGTTCACCTTATTTGGATGAATTTCCCCTTAAATTGAAGCAGACAGTCTGCAGTTAAAGCACATCTTGTTCGTTTTATTTCAAACCCATTGTGCTTGTGTATAGAGCCAAAAATGTCCAAATATTTATGGACCTAACTGTATATATATATATATATATATATATATATATATATATATATATATATATATATATATATATATATATATATATATATATATATATATATACGTAATTGTCATATTTAAATTGTAAAAAAATGCTGGGTTCCACATGAAATTTTAGGCCTTGAAAATCTTAAATTCACAGAAATATTATGTTTTAGGCCTTACATCATTTTACACAGATCTTAATTTTGCTTAGTCCAAGTAAAGCTCAATCAGACCAACAACCATCCAATAACTAACAATACATTTCATTCATTCATTTTCTTTTTGGCTTAGTCTTTTTATTAGTTCGGGGTCGCCACAGCGGAATGAACTGCCAACCAATCCAGCACGTTTTTACGCAGTGGATGCCCTTCCAGCCGCTACCCATCTCTGGGAAACATCCACACACACTCACTCACACGCATACACGGACAATTTAGCCTTCCAAATTCACCTGTACCGCATGTCCTTGGATTGTGGGGAAAACTGGAGCACCCGGAGGAAAACCATGCGAATGCGGGGAGAACATGCAAACTCCACACAGAAACACCAACTGACACAGCTAAGGCTCGAACCAGCGACCTTCTTGCTGTAAGGCGACAGCACTACCTACTACGCCACTGCATTGCCACAATACATCTCAATAAAATTTTATTTTTTAGTTAGCAAATTCCCCAAATTAAATTCCCTTATCAGGTGTAAAAATAAATAAAAACAATTACACAATTCTTTGTAATAATACTAGGTCATTCGAAAAAATCCTTAGCCTTTAACCTTGAAAAAGTCTAAAATTTCATTCTTGATGGTCTTCAAATGATCTTAAAAATTCTTAAATTGGACTTGATGAAACCTGCAGAAACCCTCTTGTTAGTTTTTACAGATTTAAGTGAACATAAAATAATTAAGTTGTCCCCAAGAAAACCTCAAGAATTGTGTTGTTTCAGCTTATTTTATATTAGTAGTATGAACAAACATCATTTTTTGAGTGTGTGTATATACATAATATAAAATAATATATTTTTTCTTTTTGAAAATCCTTTTTTTTCCAAGCATTATAATTTAAGCACTAAAATGGTAGAAATGTGACAACAATGTACGATAAAATGTTTTATTTATTTATTTACTTTTTTTGTATTTTGAGAGGGAAAAAAAGCTTGTATTATGCAAATGCAGTTCAGTTTGCCTTATATAGTCACATAAATACATCATAAATACAAAAGAACAGCCAGACTGAACAATAATTTGCTCTTCTAAATGCTGCATCTGTAAGTTGATGCAGTAGTTTGCAGGAACTGCCGGCTTTGATTTGTCTGGTTTGCGCCCTCTATGGGCAGCAGCAGGGAGTGCACTGTGTGTCATGTGTTCACTCAGCCACCTGTTATCAGTTACTTACTGTTTTATTACACAAGGATGTACAACTGCTTTTATTAAAAAGAAAGGTGATTGAACAGGGAGGTGATAATTTCGCTTTGACATTAGAAGTGCACAGATGATTAGGACTGGGTGTGTGTATGTGTGACTGAGGGAGGAAGGAGTGACAGGTCGGAAGGGTGTATGATTGTGTGTGGGTGTGGGTGTGTGTGTGTGTTTCGAACTCAGAAAGGGATGAATGAAGAAGAGTCAAGATGAAGATGAAAAAATGAAGATGAATTTAGTAACTGGTTAATTCAGTAATTAGGTCATCATTATTTTTTGATTAGTTTATTTTGGCATGAAGTAAAGACAGTATATTTACCATCTAAAAGCATGAAAAACATTGATCATCTCTTTGTGCCAGGTACTCCATCCAAAAATGTTAATGTATCTATATATTTTCTTCATAAAGGACTGATTTATACTATAAAACAGGTAATATTATAACTAGGTTTAAATCTTATCTGGAAAATATTTTGTATATTATATTATATTATATTATATTATATTATATTATATTATATTATATTATATTATATTATATTATATTATATTATATTATATTGATTCATTTTGTTTTCAGCTTAGTCCCTTTATTAATCATGGGTTGCCACAGCGTAATGAACTGCCAACTTATCCAGCATGTTTTATGCAGCAGATGCACTTATATTAAAATATTCATTATTCATTTGAATTTAATTAGTGTTTATGTTTGTTTAAATGAAATTGCAATTCTATATTTATTTATTTAAAACACTTTGGGTTTTATTTATATTTTTGTCTTTGTGTTATTTTAAATATAATATTAATTAATTAATTATAAGATATATACTTTGTGTTTTAATCATTCTTGCATATTATAAATCCTAATATAACCTAGTAAACGAATCACTCTTTTACCAAATACACTTAAAATGTACTTTTAGAAAAAATATATATAAATTCAAGGGATGGTTCACTCAAAAAATTATATTTACTCAACCTCAGGTGGTTCCAAACCTTTTTAGTGTCTTTCTTCTGTTGAATACAAAATAAAATAGTTTGAAGAATGTTAGAAATCAGTAACTATTGACTTCCATAGAAAAAAACAAATACTATTGATGTTGATGGCTACTAGTTTCCAACATTTTTCTAATATACATTTTATGTCTTCAACAAAAGAAAGAAACCCAAACAGGTTTGTGAGAAGCAAAGAAAAAGTAAATAATAACAGATCTTTTGGGTGAACTATACCTTTAAGAATGTGAAAACATTAAGAAATGTATATATACAGTTAAAGTCAGAATTATTAGCCCTCCTTTAAATCGTTTTTATTTTTTAAATATTTCCCAAATTTTGTTTAACAGAGCAAGAAAAATATTCACAATATGTCTGATAATATTTTTTCTTCTGGAGAAAGTCTTATTTGTTTTATTTTGGCTTGAATAAAAGCAGTTTTTAATTTTTTAAAAAACATTTTAAGGTCAAAATTATTAGCCCCTTTCAGCTATATATATTTTCAATAGTCTACAGAACAAACCATCGTTTTACAATAACTTGTCTAATTACCCTAACCTGCCTAGTTAACCTAATTAACCTAGTTAAGCCTTTAAATGTCACTTTTATCACAAAGATAAAATAAATCAGTTATTAGAAATAAGTTATTAAAACTATTATGTATAGAAATGTGTTGAAAAAACCTTCTCTCCGTTAAGCAGAAATGGAGGGGAAAAAATAAACAGGGGGGCTATTAATTCAGGGGGGTTAATAATTCTGACTTCAACAGTATATATATGGAAAAAAGTATTCAACATGTACACTCAAGTACAGTAGAAAAGAAACTACCAAGGGAAATTCTGACAGCATTTTACACATCAGCTTCTGAAACAATCATAATCACATCTATCTAAAGGCAGCAACAGCAAACTCTAACAGTTGATGCATTCAGCATCAAACCATCCGCATCTAATCTGTTACTCCTAAAAACATCCACAACTGCAAAATGCCCATAATTCCCTCTCAGTCTTCACACTCCAATGAAAGTACCCAACTGTTGGGTTAAATTTGTCAATACAATTTGTAACCCACTATTTTGATATATCCATATTTAATAAAAAATTAGATTAAAACATAGCAGCTTTTGTTCTAGATTTGGGTTTGGGATCCTGTGATCGCACTCGTCGACCCCCAGCACGGCTGTGATAAAGGTGAGGGTCATGTAATCTTATCGGCTGGAGCTCTGGTGTTATTTCCGCTGGCAGCCTTTCACACCCGCGGTCGGTCTTATCAGCTGGGACGGGGAACGTGAGCACCTCGACACACACAAATACAACACATTCCCCTCTGACCAACACTGAAGACACACACAGACTCTAGTGGAGGAACACAAGCAGGTGGAGCATTGACAACACACCCAATCTGAACACATCCTTGTCTGTGTATATATAGAAATTAAGCAATAAAAGAACAGAAAATGTACACTGAATAAATGGTTCATTGCAAATTGTTGTAAACAATTTATGTAAGTTGAATTTAAACAAATTAAGTTGAACATTACACAATTTTGTTTGCTTGTTTAAATTCAGCCTATGTAAATTTCATTGTAGTGTTATCACATTCTATGTGTTTTACTATAACTTACCTAACCAAGCCAGACAGTATATCATTTAAAAATACTGGAAATATCAATAAAAGTCACTGGTAAGACTTTATTTTGATGTTCCCTATAGCACATTTTGTTGATAAAAAGTTGAATTGCAACTACATGTCAATTAATTCTCACTAGAGTATTAGTAGACTGTCTGCTTAATATCTGCTGATCCTGCTCATTCAACAGACATTTAACTGACTATAAGAAACTTTGCAACTACTGTACATGTCAACTTACACTAACCCTAACCTAACAGTCTACTGAAAATCTAATGACCATCAAATTAAAGTGATACCAAGTCACGGTGTAAAACTGTTCAACATCAAATGTTGTGAGTAGAGATCAAGAACCCATAATGCAATTCAAAAGCGCAAATAATTAGGAAACACCCATGAATTGCAAAATACAGGAAACTGTTAATTAACACAACATTTTTACAGTGTGGTCAGATATTTGTAGAACAAGGATCATAAAGAATCAAAGTGCTCTATATAGTGCCACCAAAACATTTTTAGATTTTTGTAATTTTAACAATATTTATACTTTGCCACAATCTTTCAAACCCCTACTTTGATCTATCTGATCTTTCAATCATATTAAAGGTTATAAAAATGAGTAGGAACACTTATTCTTGAACATATTTAATGAGAATGGACTTTTACATGAATGTATCATTTACACAATGAAAACATTTTTGAATTAAAGCAGACACTTTACTTTAGCATTTGCAATATGTTAACTACCAGTCTAAAGTTTGGGGTCAGTTTTCTCTTTATGTTTTTTTAAAACAATAATTCTGTTCATCAAGGTGGCATTTATTAAATAATGAAAAAAAAAAGTTGTTACATTTGTATTAAAAATTAAATAACTGCTTTCTTACTTTTCAAGTGAAATTATTACTTCAGTCTTTATTGCTTTTATTATTATTACCATAATAATAATAATAATAATAATAACAACAACAACAACAACAACAACAACAACAATAATAATAATAATAATAATGTAAATAATAATAACAACAACAACAACAACAATAATAATAATATAAATAATAACAACAACAACAACAACAATAATAATAATAATAATAATAATAATAACAACAACAACAACAACAACAACAACAACAACAACAACAACAATAATATAAGTAATAATAATAATAACAACAACAACAACAACAACAATAATAATAATAATTTAAATAATAACAACAACAACAATAATAATAATAATATAAATAATAATAATAATAATAATAATAATAAAAACAACAACAACAACAACAATAATAATAATAATAATAATAATAATAATAATATAAATAATAATAATAATTAATATTAGAGTGATTTCTGAAGGATCATGTGACTCTGAAGACTGGAGTAATGAAGCTCACTGGAATACCTTTGAAGCTACTTTTGAACAGTTCTTTTATACTGCAATAACATTTCACAATTTTGCAATTTGTAATGTATTTTTAATTAAATAAATGCAGCCTTGGTGAGCAGGTAAAGCTTATTTTAAAACATTTAAAAATCCTACTGACCCCAAACTTTTGACCGGTAGTGTATATATATATATAACACTTTTCTAATTTTTAGTTAGATGTGTGATTCGTTGAGGGATTAAATGAATAGGTGGGGAAGTTCGTAATCTAAAAATGCGACTTTATTCATCTTTAGTCTTCCTTCTAAATGCTGTTACTGAGATGAACCTGATTCATTGAAATGTCCCTGTCATATCAGAAAAACTCCAGTGAGATTTCACACCACCTTCATCATTTATTGCAGTGCTACATACTAAACACAAAACAACCTTTGTATCACTTTTCTATTTGTTGAATTTATTCTAAACATGTTTATCACATTTAAAGGTCCCATGAAATTGAATAGTATCAGTATTGTTAGTTTTTAACATATCTATAAGCTAGTGTGCTTCAAAACAGTGACAAAATTTGCATTTAGAATATATAAAACTGATATAAACATGTAATCCTTGTAGTTTGTCACTTCCGCCTAAATGCATCAATGGTTTTATTCACGTCACCTCATATTACAATTTCTCATCAAATCATAACCAATCAAATGCTCTCTAATATCTGTCATGCCCCGCCCCCTTCAAGAAGCTTCTTATTTGCTTTTAGATTTTTGTTAGACGAACTCGAGCTCAACCGCTCTCACTGGCAGAGCGGTGATAAAACAAAACACTATTGGCTGTTTTATTTAAAAAGGGAGGAGCTATACTACGTCCCACCCGCTCTTTGTGTTTCGGTCAAGATTACGCCAAACATTAAATAGAAATGCACAATTCTAAGCACTTTATTGCACCTTTTAGAATCTGAAATTAGTTTATTTATCATTTATTTCAGTCTTTCTCAAAATGTCATGTTTTAATTGAATGTATAGTTCTTTTCAAATAACTGTGAAATTGGGTGAAAATTGGTAAATGAGTAAACAGTAAATGAATTCTACATTCAAATACTGAGAAATATATATTGAAAGAGTGACTTTTTTTGATGTCCCCATCAAACACATTTTAAAGAGTACTTTTATATACTGTTAATAGAACGTTTACTAAACTCAAATACAGTTTCTGCTTCAATGTTTCAAATACAAAGTGTGAAAATAAAATCTAAATATACTGTAGATGAAATATGGGACATTCTACCAGAAACGTACATGATATGTCCCTGAAATAAAAACATAAATCCAGTGAATTAAAAGACATCCCAAAAATGTCTAAAATGGACTGATAGTTGATTTCTGTGAGTTGCTCTGTAAAGGAATATATCATTTATTTAGTTCAGATTTTTGTTCTTTATTAAAAACACTTTACAAATGTCCAAACCCTGTCATTGTCCTTGTCCTCAGCCCAATTTAGCCTACAGCTTTAATAGTTTTGTTATGCCAAACAGTGTTATTTAGAAAAATAAAATCTGAAATATCTAAGTTTAAGTTGTTATTATTCACATCAATTGATTCAAAAACCTGAAATTATTAATACATTCTACAAATAAATACTACAACTATATAGTACAAATAAATTTACAAGTGTCCCCCATGTTTTGGTCAGTCCTGTCACATTTGCAATAAGTTTAACATAAAATGTGTGCAATACACCTTTAAGGCGATGACTCAAAAGAAGTGACCAAAGACGTGTTCTACCATTGAATTGTACGATGCTTGTTTTTTATGATTTTTTGGGAAACACATGCTTAAAGTTCAGGCCCTGTCATGTTTTTTATAAGTAAAAATGTACATTTCTGGTAGAATGCCCCATATATGAAAACTGACAAATGTATCAAACCTAGTGATTTAAAGGATTATGCATAAATATTTTAAAATACAATTAATTATTATTTTAAGACTTTATATCTTTTAATATGTCATCAAATAATCATTCATTCATTCATTCATTTTCTTTTCAGCTTAGTCCCTTTATTAATCTGGGGTCACCACAGCGGAATGAACCGCCAGGTTATCCAGAATATGTTTTGCCCTTCCAGCTGTATAGTGGATGCCCTTCCAGCTGCAACCCATCTCTGGGAAACATCCATACACACTCATTCACACACATACATGGACAATTTAGTTTACCCAATTCACCTATAGCGCATATGTTTGGACTGTGGGGGAAACCGGAGCACCCAGAGGAAACCCACGCGAACATGGTGAGAACATGCTAACTCCACACTGAAATGCTAACTAGCCCAGCCGACGCTCGACCCAGCGACCTTCTTGCTGTGAGGCGATCGTGCTACCCACTGCACCATCGAGAAGACTCATCTAATAATTCTTGTTTTAATTATTACTGAGATTTTTTTGGTTTCACTGAATGACATTTCAGTGAAAGACATACATATATTAATGAAATGTATTTATTTTTTACTCAAAATAAAAGAAAATTAATTGCTTTTCACTTTTTTTCTCTGACCCATGTATATTCAGCAGTAGCAATTTAGAGTCAGTTACACGCAATAATCCATAATATATTACCTGACAAAAGTCTTGTCATCAATTCCAGTCGTAAGAGCAACAAAAATAACTAGACTTCCAGTTGATCATTGGGAAAAGTGGCAGAGGGTAGATTTTTCTGATTAATCACCTGTTGAACTGCATCCCAATCATCACAAATACTGCAGAAGACCTATTGGAACCTCCATGGACCCAAGATTCTCATAGAAATCAGTCAAGTTTGGTGAAGGAAATATCATGGTTTGGGGTTACATTCAGTATGGGGGCGATATGCAAAGTAGATGGCAACATCAACAACCTGAAGTATCTACACATTTGTGCTGCCCATCACATTACAATCCATAGGAGAGAGCAAATTCTTCAGCAGGATAGTGCTCCTTCTCATACTTCAGCCTCCACATCAAAGTTTCTGAAGGCAACGAATCTCCAGGATTGGGCAGCCCAGTCACCAGACATGAACATTATTGAGCATGTCTGGGGTAAGATGAAGGAGGAGGCATTGATGATGAATTCAAAGAATCTTGATGGACTCTGGGAGTCCTGCAAGAACGCTTTCTTTGCCATTCCAGATGACTTTATTAATAAGTTATTTGAGTCATTGCAGAGATGTATTGATGCAGTCCTCCAAGCTCATGGGAGTCATACACAATATTAATTCTTTTTCCACTGCACCATGACTTTATATTCTATACTGTACATTATTTCTGTTAAGTGATAAGACTTTTGTCTAAGCAAAGTCAGACCTTACTGTTCTAATTAAATATATAAAAATCAAGGCATGATCATATTTTATTTTGGTAAAATAAGCAAAATCTCGAGGCATTTGTCTTTCATATAAGCCACTTCTGATACCAAATGATGAACTAGAAGTCAAGTTATTTGTTGTTCCCAGAACTTGAATAGGCAACAAGACTTTTGTCTTTTTTTGGTAGTGGTAGTGGTAGTGGTAGTCTTTTTTTTTTGGTAGTGTATATGGATATTACTATTATAAGTAAATTACAAGTGAAACAAAGGCCACTGTAATGTCAACGACACAACAAAATATGATCATGAACTGTGTAAAACTGTAAAATCCAAAGTACATATTCTAAAGTTCACAGAGGTCTGAAAGCAGCTAAATAATTATGTTCACAACCTAATCAGATGTACAATGACAGCTGTAGGAAGTAAAACACAATGCGAGCAAATACTGTAATATCTCTCATATTTCAACTTTCATCGACATCCTTAAACAGGTAGGAAATCCTGTCATCAGATAAAAGCCATGTCCTGTTGTTAGCAACCCGTTTGCTAACTTCAGCTAGCGCTTTTCTGAAAATCTCCCCCCTTACCAGCTCAAACAAAGGAAAACAAGTGGGGTTTGTACTGTTAGCATCTGTGTCTGGTTACATAGCAGGCAGCGTTTGGCTAAAATGAGCCGACCGGAAGTGAACCCGAGCCCCTAAAAAAAAGCACAATGTCTGGAGGTGTTACTGTCTCCTGGTCTGTGGTGTCAAACTATGAAACACAAGCTCTGTTTTACACACGTCCTGTTAAACCTAGTGCTTTTAATCTGAGAGGAGTTCTTTTTCAGATGCTTGAGAGTTTAATTTAGAGACTGAAAATAACTTTCATATGGGGACTGGGATGGAGTGGAGCGTAAAACAGAAGGTTAATGGCAGAAAATATGTAAGCCCATTATGTGTTATTTAAGATAATAATATTAAATCCTCATAATGCATTAAAAATATGTTATTTAAAAAAAAGACCTACTGACCAGATACAGTATGGTTTTAGTTTGAAAAATAAATGACAATTTTTGAAGGCATTCAATTGTAATTAAATTAAATATTATATGTTCAATTTAGAATAAAAAAGTATTTAGTTTTTTACAACTAAGCTCAATATTTTTATTATATATAATAAGATTTTTTTAAAGCAGTGGTCCCCAACCCTCGGGCCGCCAACCGTTACAGGTCAGTGAATCAATTGGTACTTTGAACAATCTTTTATTTTGAAAATATAACATTATTCTCTCAGTTCCATTTTGGTTACTTGAGTGCCAAAACTTAACCCACAAGCAGCAAAATGTGTAAGAAACAGACGTTTTTGTAAAGTTTCTTTGCAAAGGGGAAAAGGCCCAGTGAAGGATCCACAAACTGCTGAGGAATGGATCTGAAACCCATTTATGAACAAATCAGGTGAATCCAGCATGTCTGTGCAAATAGATGATCAACTGCTGGAGATTGCAAATGATGGCAGCCTTAGAGGCTGTTCACATATTGTGTCTCTTTCGTGGGCAAGTTGGTTATTTCTAATGGAGGCGTGTGGTTTGCGCGCATGTTGGGAGTGGCACGCATATTGGACACAAGTACGCAAGTTCAGATGGAACGAGAGTGTACTTTATAACGTCATTTACTTCACCATGGATTCATGGTTTCACTGTACATTTACAGTAAAATGATCTAATTCTTTGGCCAAAGGCGCGGAGAAAGTACACATCCGGGAATTTTATTTGTAGTTGGCAAGATGTGAACTTTGAATTAGAACAGTACTTTGATGACGGTTGATGACGTTTCACGAGGACACAAGAACGCAAGCACAGACAAGAACACATATTGAGAAACAGCCCTCATTTTTGCAGAATGCCGCAAGCGTACCACGAGTCACTTGACAAGAACTGACCAATCAGCTTCATGGAATAAAGTCAACCACTGCAGTGCTTTTTTATTTTCTCCTTCACGAGTTCACTGCTGTCCGGGGAGAGGGCTCTGAGCTCGGGGAAGACACCCAAACTCGAGTTATTCCTCTTATCAGGAAACAGAGAGGAATTGGGATTCGAGCGAAGTATCTAGCCGGCCCCAGAACGCTCCCCCCAAGATTGTAATGCTTAAGAGGTGAGGTGACGGGGTGGTGGAGGGATGCTAAAGTCGTAAGATGCTGCAGGTAAGACAGCTTTGGTATATATAGGGGTTTGGTCAAGAACTTATTGGATAATAGAATAATTGTCAATGACGTATTTGATACTGAAACTTCTGCGCGTGCTCCTCCCGAAATTTGTTTATAAAACATCACATAAATAAAATCAGAACTGCAGCCATGACTTTCATTCTAAGGGGCGACACAGTGGCTCAGTGGTTATCACTGCCTCCTCACAGCAAGAAGGTCACTGGTTTGAGCCCCAGCTGGCTCAGTTAGCATTTATGTATGGAGTTTGCATGTTCTCCCCATGTTCATGTGGGTTTCCTCCGGGTGCTTCGGTTTCCCCCACAGTCCAAACAAATTCGTTACAGGTGAATTGAATAAGCTAAATTGGCCATAGTGTATGTGTGGGTGTGAATTCAAGAGTGTATGGGTGTTTCCCAGAGCTGGGTTGCAGCTGGAAAGGCATCCTCTGCGTAAAACATATGCTGGATAAGTTGGCTATTTATTCCGCTGTGGCGACCCCTGATAATTTAAAGGGACAAAGCCAAAAATGAATGAATTTTGCTTTATATACCTTTATAACCTCCTGGTTTAAGTTTGCTTAAATCATACAAAATCACAGGTCTTAAAAACACACAAAAAATTCTATTTTAGGGTTAAACTCTGTTATGACTCCATATATCACATGCTCTGAACTGTGATGCTGATCAACTATGCCAACCTGACTTTGCATACTACTATAGATTGACACAATGCGATATTGATGGTGAAACGATATATTGTACAGCCCTAGTATAAAGTAAATTTGATTGATTTCACTGCTTTAAAATGAATATTTTTAACTGAAAATGTAACAAATTGGATATATTATATGCACTATTACATCTGAAAAAGATTAAACACCGACACTCATCTAAAAATGGACCAAATGAATGTTTCTTAAATGTCAGGTGTTAAGAGGAATGTGTCCAATTTAACAAAATGCATGTTAATACTAGGATAAACAGAGCCTCAGTGATACTAAAATAAAGCAAATCTTAGAAAGACATAAAATACAAATTTAGTTTGGAACAAGAGCAAAACCCAACATTCAATCCACTCTGCCAAAAGACACACACCGACTTTCAATCAGACAGAAATCAAATAAATCTTCTCTGAGCCTCTTATTCCTTATTTAATATCCCAAAGTAGAAAATAGCTCTTCCTAGAGCACATCTCCATTTAAAACCATGACCAAAACCATGACTTCCTCTGCTCTAAATTACTTCCATTCCTCTTTCTCCTTAGGATGCTCTTTTTGGAAGGCATCTAGAAGTTGGCCGGAGTCTGTGTTTTGCTTTTTTTTGTTGTGCAATGCAGTGGAGCTTGAAGGAAGTGTTGAAAATCACTTGATGAGTGTAAGAAGCTCTACTGCCAGCTCTTCCATCATGAACCTCGGGGATACGGATGCTTATAGGAGACCATTACGCATGAAAGAGGCGAGAGCAGCTCTAAACACTCAAACGCTGCTTATTTATTCCATTCCGGATCAAATCTCGGGAGAACGTTTCCAAGCGTTGATGAAGGGAACTAAAAACGATTAAGAATTGAGAAAGGGCTCAGTGTTAGCGCGAGTGTGTTTTGACATCTCATTCATGAGACTTTCCTCATTTCAGAGACTCATCTCAAACATTCACAAGAAATCACTGAAGAGAATAACAGGCGGCCATAGATGCACATTATCAGGAAAATATGGAAAAAAGAATCTTTGCAATACATATTGATTTATTCCTATAAAATTGGCCAAATTCTGTGGCATTCTGCATCATACAGCTAATTCAGTATTTATCACTGGCTTATGTCCATATTTTTTCCCTCAGGTTTTCTATTTACAGTACAATATTTTAGGGGTTGTTACACTAGTGTGTTAGTGTCTTTAAATTCAGCCCATTTAAATTGTGAATGTTAAAAAATGTAGTAAATCCAATGAATTGTTTTTGGTCATATGGTCATATTGGATTGATGAATCAGGGAGCAATACGCAATAGTGCAGAAGACCAATCAGAGAATGATTGTAGATAGTAGATAGCCACACACAAAAAAGTTTGCCATTTGTCTGCCATTTTGGCTTGTCAGCGCAATGTTGTGTAATGGCCGACTGTAATGCAAGAGACGCTGGACAACAGAGTTGAGGATCCATGTGCAGTTTATTACAAAAGTGGTCAGGTAGGCAACGGTCAAACACAGAAGCAAACAGGTAGGTAATCCAAAATCGTGGTCACAAACGGGCGAATGGTCGGTAAAGGCAGCAAGGAATTGAAAACGAGAGAACAAGGCAAAGGGCCAAAACATGGCTAAGCTAGACAAGAGGAATACATTGTAATGTTATAACAGATAAACAAGACTCAGCCAAGATGTGTGTGCGCCGTCTTTATAGTCCAGGTGATGAATGAATGATGAGCTGTGTGTCTGTGTGTGTGTCATCCGTTGGAAACAGGAACAGGTGTGTGTGTGGTGCATGACAGTATTTGTAGTCCATATGGCGACAGGATTGTAGTCCAAGTGAAAGTGAATGATTCCCAGCGATCTACAAGCCTAGATCACTGGTGATTGTGACACAGAGAAAACAAAAAACTTTTGCTAATAACTGTGCTAACGGGGCCAACGTGTAGACTGTTTGCCCTATTAGCACAGTTATTAGCAAAAAATATTTTGGCTTTGTCGGTCATTGCACAAACACACGTCACAAAAACTTTGGTTTTGCTAGGTACATGACTGCACATACCCCATGACTGCACATACCCCTATTTTTGAAAATCTTCACCGTGACAGGAATTTTCAAAACCTTTTGGTTTCAGTGACCCGACACTACCAACCCAGGCTCATTCTGAAAATGTACCACTATATACATTTCTGGTCACCAGAAACCACTGTGTATGATTTTTGAGATCTTAAATTTCTCTTACGAGTGCCATTCGCACCTGCTGTTTTCGCGTAAATCCACCAGAGGCCGTTGTCAACTGACTGAGTGACTGACCCACCCTCCTCCTTCCTTAAACCCAACCAATAATGTTTTCAAAAGCACCGATTCCCTCACAGCAGCCAGATTTTTTTCCTCACGATTTCAGATTTTACCACATTCTCACCCTGTTTTTGTTTATTTTATCTTTTGGCTTTTTTACATAGTGCCAACTATTTTAACTAAATGAAATTAATTTTCCCATTAGTTTCTAATGCAGACATTTTTGACTGCGGACAACATAAGTGTGACTTAGTTTTTGTGTTCACATGGCAAGGAAAAAAATTCATTTACCAAGTACTTGGGGCTGATTTTACAAGCAAATAGCAAATTGCTTAGAATGCTCTTCAAATTGAACCCCAGAGTGTTGTCGGCTACATTAGTAGATGCAGTGTGTTTCCAAGTCTTATCTGTGCCTCGTGTGCTGTGGTCACTTCTATAAGGGATGTCCTGAGGGGTAAAAATTAGATAAGACAATGTTTCAATGGTCAAGTCATTTCCTCAAACACATCACATGAGCTGTGAATGAATGAACCCTGGTAACACAGCTTCCTGAAAAAAATAGATAAAGAATTCCAGAGGCAACAGAAAGAAAACTGGGGCATATTTTCACAAGCCATGCCATTAAGAGCATAAATGTGATGACAGTGAGCGTGGAAGCAAAACCGCAGTTTTCCTGAAGTGTGTTGTTTTCAATTAAATATTTAATATAGAATTAATCCAGTCATCAAAAAATATATATATATTCTCGTCATGTTTTTAAAGACCAGCAAACAAGAACGCATTGATGTACAGTAACTCAGCTGAAATGTGGCCTATTGCTATGTTTGTAGTTTGTTAAATATTAAAAGTGTAAGGTGACTGGTTAAATTGACGTATTATCGTGTGACAAGTATAAAAATGACCAACAAGAAGCATCAATTCTTTGAAAAACCTAAAAATAACCATTCCGGATTGGGAAAACAAACACAATAATCATTCAGCATACAGAAGTCGGTGGATAAATCTGAGGCCAAAAATAGGACTTTTTAGGCGAGCCTTAAAACACAGCCTCTTCCGCATGTCATTTTTTTCCATCAGTTAAAGAGCTGTCATGGTTGCCCTTTGCTCTGGGGTTGCTGACTTGCAGTTTGCCGCTGGCAGGCACTACAAACAGACGACCGCCTCCATGACCTCTAATCCCAGAAAGGCTGGCTTCCACATGTGGGTCAGTGTTTTTATTTCAAAACAGAAAACGAGAAATGGAGAGAATGTCGCTTTGAATAGGTCATCCATAGCAAACACACACAACACCTCAACACTGCTTTCCATCAGTTTTATAGTGCATCAGAACTACAACAATAGCATCAATGTGCTCGGCTGCCCGGAGGAAAAAGTTACTGAGTTGGCTTATTTTTTAGCAGAGGAGACTGAAGGGATGGTTTATGGAAAAATGTTTATTTCAGTCATCATTCATGTTGACGCAAGCTTTCTTTTTATGCAAGATATAAAACAAGATATTTTGAGAAATGTTTTGCACTGTGAAAGTCAGTGGAGTCTAATTGATTGAAGGTTTTTGTTTTTTACCATAATTATGAGTACTTTAGTAATGTGAAGTTCAGATCATTTTACTGACTTGGACCTTTGAGCCTCGTTCAGGTAGATGAATGAATCTTCATTTCGTATTTCGTTCAATTCAAGAGTTCACACTTAGCTCACGATTTATACATAGCTTGTTTGCCGTGCTGTCCCGGGAGAGACCCCTGAGCTCAAGAGATCCTCGAGCCCAGGGCTCCCTCCTTTCACAGGGCGAGGGGAGATTGAGCTCAGGTCGATCTGAAACTCCCCAGCTGCTGAGGCCAAGGTGAACTTCCTGAGAGTAATACATTAGAAAAAAGATTTAGGCTTTTTTATCTATAATATAGAGCACATTTGGATGGTGGGAGGAAACCGGGGAACCCGGGGGAAACCCACGCGGACACGGGGAGAACATGCAAACTCCGCACAGAAATACCAGATGGCCCAGTGAAGACCCAACGCCATTGGTATTCTTGATGTGAGGCACCATGCCGCCCATTCTGTATAAAGTTGGAAGAAGGGTAGGAGGGGGGTTCTTCCAGATGAAGATAGTTGTAGAGAGGAAATGAGGATATATATATATAGTGACTTGGGATCCTTTGATTGGAGGATCATGATTAGCTAATGTGGACCAGCTGGATCAATCATGAGCACATGCTCCTCTCGAAATTAGTTTAAAATTAAACTTTGCCAAAATATTATCAAAATGTTACGAGTTGGCGGTTCATTCCACGGTGGCGACCCCAGTTTAATAAAGGGACTAAGCCAAAAAGAAAATGAATGAATGTTTACCTGGTCTTTTGTCTATGATTATGTCAGCTCACCTCTTCTGACAGGTCTTCAAATTCAGGTGGTTCGTTCATGTCAGTAAGTTTAACCAATGGACAGTCTGAACCAAAAGGATCCATGATTAGTTCACTTTTCGAGTCTTCTGGTTTTTGAGTCGTTCATTCATCATGTGACATGATGACTCAAACCCGAACATATGAATATGATTGGCTTCTGCCTTTCACATGATAAACGAACAACTCAAGCCCGATAGAGGAATCGAAATGGAACTAATCTTCTACTCTACCTGCACAAATGTGCATGTGTGCAAATGAGAAGACTCATCGTTTACTTTGTTTTTGAGTTGCCCATTATGCTTTGGTATATATTTATTAAAATAATATTTTAGTCACCAAACATCTGTAGAAGTAGAAAGATTAAGTTTTAAAGATTTAGATTAAGTAGAAAGATTTAAATTCAATCATTTCAACTAAATTGTATAATTTTGTTGTTTCTCTTGTATTTTGCTCTTTTTACAAACTTAAGTTTAATATTTTTCCCTAACATAAATTTGGGTGTACTAATTTTGAGCTGTTATCATATGTTATTTGTTAGATTAGCTCCAGATTTGGCGACCCATCCCTAAAGTACTTTGTTTTTACTTGTTTTTAAGTTACCCATTATGATTTGGTGTTCCAAATTGTGGAATTTCATGAAATTGAAAGTAAAGGTGTTATAGCAACCTTTTTATAGAGGAAAAGCCTAAATGTCTGGGCCACTTATAATCCTTAGAAATAATCATGATTACAACATGGACCAAACTAATCGTGATTTTTCCCCATAATTAAGCACCCATAAACTTGTATTTTTCTATTTATTAATGACTTTTCTCCGCATTATAGTGTGAGATATTACAGGAAAAAGTTGGAAAACTACCGTACAAATGCTTAATGTCTTACTGTATATATCCTCAACATAATTGTGTACACCCCATTTTAAAAATAAATATTTTTCTCAATTTTTCAGCGAATACAGGTCATATATTTTGGTGCATTTAAACAAATCAGATTTATTTAATGGATTTATTTATTAAAATAATATTTTAGTCACCAAACATCTTTAGAAATAGATAGATTATACATTTAAATTCATGCGAAATATTGGGGGGAAACCCAACTACAAATATTCAACAAAATTATATAATTTTGTTGTTTCTCTTGAATTTAGCTCTTCTTACAAATTTAAGTTTAATATTTTTCCCTAACATATAAATTTGGGTGTACTAATTTTGGGCTGTTATCATAATTTATTTGTTAGATTAGCTCCAAATTTGCTGAGGGGTGTACTCATATGCTGAGCATTGTATATATGAGAAAGTCTCTCTCAATATCTGCACAAATTGCCTTGACTTGCCCTGAATGAGCAGGTTAGACTTTAGTCTGGATGATGATATGACAATATGATCCTATCAGTGGGTGGGATTTTGATGCAGATGTTGTCTGTCACTAGGCTTCCACCAGGCAACAGGATCAATCACGAACACCGTGGACAATCATCAAGAATATCAGCCAGCTGATCTGGGGAGATTTAATGACACAGCTTGACACCACAGGGTTCGTCAGGTCCATTTCTGAAACCCACAAAAATAAATCCAGACCGCACAAAACAACTCGCCTTTTGTCGCGAAGCAGACGTGTAATCAGTTTTCTTTGGCGTACGTTAAATAAAGTCATAAAGTGGTACTAATGTTTTAATTTAGCACCATGTGTCTGCTGTGTGATGCTCGTCCCTGTCTGCGTTGCTTCCCGCTGACCCTCATCTTCACAGACCAACAGTTGCTACATGGCTGGACTGGAGAGACCAAATAAACTAGAAGCGCAAGAACAAAATTAGGAGAGGGAGGGAGCAAGAGAAGGGGCAGGTGGCAGAAGCAAAGAAGACGACAAGACAAGAGGACACCCCCCCCCCAACCGGACAGATTTCACTTTCAATCTGCTCCACAAAGTGACAGAAATGGAGGAAAGTGAAATGGAAGATCACAAGAGTGAACGAGAGAGAAACAGGCAGTGGCGGACTCAACAAGTCAGCGATTACTGATTAGCCAGTTGAGTCCCGCGGGGAGGCTTGTCTGTCCTTGGCTTGGGAAAACAACATGAAAGGACGCCGGCTGTTTTGTGCGGGCGACTTGAAAGCACGGTGGCTATCAGAGACATTAGCCTTATCAATGGCCGGTGCTTTAGAGCTGAGCTATATGAAGCAACAAGGGCACGTCTCCAGCGAGGAGATAACCAGCACATACCTCCGGCCCTATTTGCATGCACCCGGGGTAACAGGAGGGATGGGACAGGGAGCGGAGTGGTTTCAAATAATTGTTTAATGAGAATTTGAATGAAAAGAAGCAGCCAGGACTGGTCTCTTGTGCCAGACGCACGCCAAATGCTCGTTCTGGTGGCATGGCCAGGGAGGTTGGCACGCGACTGGCACAGCTACGGCTTCCAGATCAGTAACATCTGCTGGGCCGAGCTGTCCTTGGGTGGGACGGATAAAAAGAACTGCAACATTTGAGGTCAATAAGTGCAAAATTAACTTGGTGAGCAATTAAAATAGAACTTTGACAGGTAGGCTTTAAAGGTCACTTTAAAAGACCTCTCCAGTTGATTTGTATGATTGTTTGGTAACACTTTAGTTTAAGTTATGATTCACAATTATTTGCTAGTAGCTTATTACCTGCTATATTAACTGTTTATTAGCACTTTTAAGGTAGGATCTCATTTTACAACCCTTATAACTAAACCCAACTACTATCTTACAAAACTATTAATGAGTAGCTGATAGGTAGTTTATTGAGCTAAGAGTCTTAATTCTTAAAGTCAAGTGCTGTTTTGGGGCTATTTTTTTCACCTAGATTTTGCCTACCCAAATTAAGAAGCTTTCCAAATCCACATGCAGAGGTGTAAATGTAAAACCCAATGAATTTTCATAAAACACTGTTGAAAGGGATTTAAACAATTGCATGAGTTGTCTGTGTTATAATAAACCCCACCAAAAAAGAGGCTTTTTTGTGTAAACTCAATTTCAATGTGTACCTTTCTGTGTGGTCTAGGTTGCTGTAATTAATTTTGGTGATTAGTTTTAGTGCACATGTCAGTAATCATAGGAAAAAAGAAAAACGTCTCTATCATAATCTATGCCAAATTTACTCTATTCCATTTTGGGCCAGTACAAACCTTTAAAATTTAAAGAATGTGGAAGTAAATGACATCACGGACCCGGTAACGGATCTCAAAGGTTAGGTTTGTTATTATCGTGAATTGTAGATTAAAATAAAGTGTAACCGTTTGTTTATCACACAATGAGTTTAAGGTTAGTTTACTTGAAAATTTTTAATTCGGTAATCATTTATTCGCCCTTTTTTGAAGGCCTTATTACACTTAAAGTGAAATTATAAAGCAGCGCTTCTTAAAGTCTGACCTGCAGACCTGGAAAGAATTCAATTAGAACTCACCTTCATTTCATATGATAAATGTGTGTAAGGGGTTAAGCGTGTGCTTTTTGATGAATGGATATAAAAAATGTATGGAAGTTTTAATTAGTCTTAAAACAAAATTTTAAGCCATAAATTCTTAAATTCACTGTCTTGTAGGTCTTAAACAACTTTTAAAAGGTCTTAATTTCCTTAGTTTATGTAAAGCTACCCAATCAATCTAACATCCAAACTCCAACACATCTACATCTCAATACATCTCAATAATACCTTTAACAAAACTATATTCATAACTAATATTATAACAGTCTGTTGTGCATATATTTAGTGTATGTACATGTATAGTGTCATGGATTGGTCAGGCTCTCACGACCCCCACTCACGAAGATCACCATCACCTGACTTCTAATGAGCACACAGCTGCATCACATTCACGAGCACCAGATAAAAGCACAGCACTCCAGTCGCTCATTGTCCGGGCTCGTCTCGACGAAAGCGGACAACTGAGCGACCACTCAGCGTAGTCATCCTCAGCTAAACAAACGATTTACTTACCTGTTCTCTTTGTATTCCTCCTAGTCTTCCTGGTCCTCCCGAATCGTCCTGTCTTCCAGTCCTTCCAAGTCTGTGTCATCCTCTGTCAGCTGTATCTGGTGTGTGCTGTCCATCCTCGTGTATTCCTGTTACCCAGCCACGGAGGAAAAGACCCCAACATCATTCCTGATCCTCCTGGCTATCCTTCATGTGCTCCTTGTTGTCATTCAATAAACACCCTAACGTTTCCTTACCTCTGTCTCCTGTCCGCTTCATAACAGAAGCCCGGACCCATAACGACGACAACATGAGCACCCTCGATCACTTTCAAGAGCTGGTGGACCAGTTGAAGCGGATTCTACAGCCACCAGCTCCACTTTCCAACGCACCACCAGCACCGAGCACTTCCGCCTCCACAGTTTCTTCTTCGGCCCTTCCTTCCAGTCCCATGGCCCGACCAGCGCCCTACTCAGGCGGAGCGGGGGAGTGCAATGGTTTTCTGTTACAATGTTCCCTCATATTCGAAATGCAACCTTCTCTATATCCCACAGATAAGTCAAAGATCGCCTACATCGTATCACTACTCTCTGGACCTGCACTTAAATGGGCTGAGACGATCTGGAACCAAGCCGGGCCGGTCATGAATTCCATCACTACCTTCACGGAGTATTTCAAAGAGGTGTTTGGACGTTCTGATGGGGAAGTAGCCGCTGGAGAGCAGCTGTATCATCTAAAGCAAGGTACTCTATCTACACAGGAATATGCTCTCCGGTTTCGCACTCTAGCAGCTGCAAGTGGATGGAATGAGAGATCGTTGTTGACCACGTACCGGCTCGGCTTGGAACCCACTCTCCGAATCCAGCTGGCCACATTAGATGATACAATGGGTCTGGAGAGATTCATCCAACATTCTCTCCGATGTTCCGATCGTCTCCGTTCCTATCAACAGGACACCATCACCCCCTCGTCTGCACTCCTCCAATCGCCTGAGTCAACAGCCTCTCCAGAACCAGAACCCATGATAATAGAGTCTGGAAGACTGACATCAGCGGAACGACAGAGGAGGCTGACCCGGGGTCTGTGTCTATACTGCGGTGTCAGTGGACACACCCGTATGGAGTGTCCCCTTCGTCCCATTCGGACTTCAGTGAGTGTATTCAGTACGAATATTGAACAATGTAAACCACTTACTACCACCGTACAAATAACTACTGCCTCTATTTCTCTCCTTGTCACAGCCCTCATCGACTCCGGGTCAGCAGGGAACTTCATCTCCCAATCCCTCTGTCGTCAACTCCACCTCCGTACTGAGGCGTCCTCGCATATATACCAGATACAACCGATAACCCAGTGCACTCGATCTTCGACCCGTATCCATCGACAATGCGAAGACATCCTTCTTCAAGTGGGGCTGTTACATCAAGAGAGGATTCAATTTCTGGTTCTGGAGGGTGCAAATATGGACATCATTCTAGGGCGCCCGTGGCTGGTGAAGCACGATCCCATCATCTCTTGGGGCACAGGAGAGATAAAGAAATGGGGATCTGGATGTACACCTACCTGTTTTCCAAATCTC
This sequence comes from Danio aesculapii, assembly GCF_903798145.1. Taxonomy (NCBI): domain Eukaryota; kingdom Metazoa; phylum Chordata; class Actinopteri; order Cypriniformes; family Danionidae; genus Danio; species Danio aesculapii. The sequence goes on along the minus strand of NC_079459.1, from coordinate 20,389,646 downwards.
CCTCTTCAAGGTCGGAACCCCATTTCTTTGTTTGCAACATCGGTCGAGAGCCCTCCTGAGAAGCAGTCTATCCACATTCCTAAGGAGTACAGCTCCTTTCATGATGTCTTCTGCCCCAAGAGAGCTTCCCAGCTACCGCCGCATCGGCCATGGGACTGCGCGATCGACCTAGTTCCAGATGCCCAGTTGCCAAGAGGTAGGATCTACCCGCTCTCGCTTCCAGAGAATCAGGCAATGGAAGATTACATAAGGGAGGCTCTGAGTCAGGGGTACATACGTCACTCAAAATCACCAGCCGCCTCAAGCTTCTTCTTTGTGGCCAAGAAGGACGGAGGGCTGCGTCCATGCATCGACTACAGGGTCCTAAATAACGGTACAGTAAAATACCGATATCCCCTTCCTCTGGTACCAGCCGCTTTGGAACAGCTCCGAGAAGCTAAAGTCTTCACTAAATTGGACCTCCGCAGCGCGTATAATCTGATAAGAATACGTGAGGGGGACCAATGGAAGACAGCATTCGTGACCCCTACTGGCCACTATGAATATGAGGTCATGCCTTACGGTCTGGTCAACGCCCCCTCCGTATTCCAAAACTTCATTCATGAAGTCCTCCGGGAGTTTCTTCACCACTTTGTAATAGTGTACATAGATGACATCCTCATTTACTCCCGGAGTGAGGCCGAACATCGCCAACACGTTGCGGAGGTCCTACACACATTGAGAGAACATCACCTCTACCTCAAAGCGGAGAAATGCTCATTCCACCAGAAGTCGATTCATTTCTTGGGATACATCATTGATCAAACCGGTATACGTATGGATGGGAAGAAAATTGAGGCTGTTCTATCCTGGTCAGAACCCACTTCCATTAAGGAGCTCCAGAGGTTTCTTGGGTTTGCTAACTTTTATAGACGGTTTATCAAGGACTACAGCAGGATTACATCACCTCTCACTAATCTCCTCAAGGGTAAACCCAAAGGACTGGAGTGGACCAAAGAAGCAGCCGCAGCCTTCCGCCTTCTTAAGAAGGAGTTCACAAGGGCCCCACTCCTGACTCATCCTGACCCAAATCTTCCTTTCGTGGTGGAAGTGGACGCATCCACCACCGGCGTCGGGGCAGTATTATCTCAACATCATGATACACCGCCCCGACTGCATCCCTGTGCCTATTTCTCTCGGAAGTTGAGCCCGGCGGAGCAGAATTACAGCATAGGAGACAGGGAGCTGCTAGCAATCAAGCTAGCCTTGGAGGAGTGGCGTCACTGGTTGGAGGGAGCCAAACATCCGTTCCAGGTGATCACAGATCACAAAAACCTCCAATATATCAAAGAGGCCAAGAGACTATGTCCACGTCAAGCCAGATGGTCACTTTTCTTCTCACGTTTTGATTTCTCCATTTCCTATCGTCCAGGACCCAAGAATCTAAGAGCAGACGCTCTCTCTCGTTTACACGAGCATCACGATCATGAAGAACTCCCAACGAAGATTCTTCCCGAACACATCTCCATTTGTCCGATCACCTGGAACGCTCCTCCAGTCGTTGCCACTCCGGAAGCCCCTGCTCCGCCGGGATGCCCTCCTCATCGGCAGTTCATACCACCTGAACACCGGGTAGATCTGATCCACTCCTTACATACCTCGCTAGGCACTGGACATCCAGGGATCAACAATACTCTCTCGCTAGTATCCCAACGATTCTGGTGGCCAAACATGGCAAGGGATGTGAGGCAATATGTTCAGGGCTGTAAGGACTGTGCCCAATCCAAGAGCCCACGTCATCTACCCGCTGGAAAGCTCCATCCCTTGCCGATTCCGAACCGTCCCTGGTCACACCTAGGAGTGGACTTTATCACTGATCTCCCTTCGTCAGAAGGTAATACCTGTATTCTAGTCATAGTAGATAGATTCTCAAAGTTTGTCAAACTAATCCCTCTGAAAGGTCTTCCCACAGCCTTTGAAACAGCCGACAATATCTTTAATCAAGTCTTCAGGTCATTTGGTATTCCAGAAGATATTGTGTCGGACAGAGGTCCACAGTTCATCTCACGTCTATGGAAAGCCTTCTTCAAGCTCCTAGGTGTGGCCGTCAGCCTCTCTTCTGGATATCATCCCCAAACCAACGGGCAGACAGAGAGGAAGATTCAGGAGGTGGGACGGTTCCTGAGGACCTTCTGCAGTGGTCACCAGAGCTCCTGGAGCCAGTATTTGGGCTGGGCAGAATATGCCCAAAATTCACTGCGGCAACCCTCCACCGGACTCACGCCATTCCAGTGCGTCCTGGGCTTCCAACCACCGCTCTTTCCCTGGGATGGCGAACCATCTGATGTCCCCGCAGTGGATCACTGGTTCCGGGAGAGCGAGAGAGTCTGGGACGAGGCTCATCAACATCTGCAGAGGGCAGTCCGTCGAAGCAAGGTAACCGCCGATAGAAGAAGGTCTGAAGAACCCAGATACACACCCGGACAAAAGGTGTGGCTATCCACCCGGGACATACGCATGCGACTGCCCTCTCGCAAGTTAAGTCCCCGATTTGTTGGTCCCTTCACCATCGTGGAACAGGTTAACCCCGTCACCTACAAACTACAATTACCCTCTCACTACCGTATTCACCCTACATTCCACGTATCACTCCTGAAACCCTATCACGATCCTGTTCTTCCCTCCACAGAGCCTGACCACGAAGAGGAACCCCCTCCTCCACTGCTCCTAGAAGAAGGAGCCGTCTACGCAGTGAAGGAGATCTTGCGTTCCCGACGTCGTGGTGGCCAGTTGGAGTACCTGGTGGACTGGGAAGGGTACGGCCCCGAAGAAAGGACATGGGTTCCCAGAGCTGATATTCTCGATCCTAGTCTCATGGTGGAGTTTCATGAGAGCCACCCTGAGTTCCCAGCGCCTAGAGGCAGAGGGAGACCACCACGGCGTCGGAGGTGTCGGCCCTCAGGAGCGGGCCCTGGGGAGGGGGGTACTGTCATGGATTGGTCAGGCTCTCACGACCCCCACTCACGAAGATCACCATCACCTGACTTCTAATGAGCACACAGCTGCATCACATTCACGAGCACCAGATAAAAGCACAGCACTCCAGTCGCTCATTGTCCGGGCTCGTCTCGACGAAAGCGGACAACTGAGCGACCACTCAGCGTAGTCATCCTCAGCTAAACAAACGATTTACTTACCTGTTCTCTTTGTATTCCTCCTAGTCTTCCTGGTCCTCCCGAATCGTCCTGTCTTCCAGTCCTTCCAAGTCTGTGTCATCCTCTGTCAGCTGTATCTGGTGTGTGCTGTCCATCCTCGTGTATTCCTGTTACCCAGCCACGGAGGAAAAGACCCCAACATCATTCCTGATCCTCCTGGCTATCCTTCATGTGCTCCTTGTTGTCATTCAATAAACACCCTAACGTTTCCTTACCTCTGTCTCCTGTCCGCTTCATAACATATAGTATATGTATACAACAAGGGTCTGCGTGTTTTGACACATTATTTAAAATATGTGGCTAAAATATATGGCTTATTAGTTTTTTGATGGGGCAAGTAAATTTATTTTACTGGGCGACTTAAAAATCCTTAGTGTTAAGCCCTATATACTGCAAGTATGTACTATTTGGTTTTCATTCCTCATAGTCTTAAAAAAGGTCTTAAAAAGTCTTAAATTTGACTTGAAACCTGCAGAAACCCTGGAGAAAATAGATTTTTCAAAGAAGGTTGGACAGCGGTACTGTATGCATTTATTTGACTTTAATCAAGCACAAAACTGTTCTGTTTGATTTGTAATGAGATATTTGGCATTTTGTAGAGTCAAATGATGTCAAAAACGACCTCTTGTTAAGTTTTATTCAACCCAGGCTCATTCTGAAAACATTACTCTATATACATTTTTGGAAACCGGCAAATACGTCCCAGGAGATACGCTTTTTTGCAGTTTTTGTTTTCGCAAATCCACCAGAGGCCGCTGTGTATGCTGTTTGAGATCTCAAATTTCTCTTGCGAGTGCCATTCATGCCTGATCTTCTCGCGTAAATCCACCAGAGGCCGCTGTTGACTGACTGTTGACTGACTGACCGATCGACTGACCCACCCTCCCCCTTCCCTAAACCCAACCAATTGTATTGATTGACCTGTTCACCCACTTCCCTAAACCCAACCAACAATTTTCAAAAGCAATCCAAAAGAAAAGCCTTCGTCTGATTTTTACCACGTTTTTAGATTTTACCACATTCTCGCCCTGTTATTTACTTTTTTGGCTTCTGTTTATGTATTACCCGCTTTCTGGAACCGTTCTTTACCGCACTCTAATCCCGTCGTCGTGGTCAACTCCTCTCTGGGTCTCAAGTCTTCCGACGTACATGGTGAGCTAACAGGACAAACTTTCAGCTACTACGCCCCTCTCTGCTGGAATCAGCTTCCAGAAATGATCAGATGTGCTCCAACATTAGGCACATTCAAGTCAAGACTGAAAACACATCTGTTTAGCTGTGCCTTTACTGAATGAGCACTGTGCTACGTCCGACAGATCACACTATTATATTTTTCTCTTCTTTTTCACTCTTTTATAACCTGTTTTCTGTTTTTATCTTTTTTTTTATCATTTTTATTATTTGTTTTTATTTTTCTTATACTTGTCTCTTTTATTCTTGTTTATGTGAAGCACTTTGAATTGAAAAGTGCTTTAATCTAGATTTAAAAAATTATCTATACCCACCTATAGTTATAACACTTCTAGAACCCCATTATAAAGTATACCTGAGGCTTGAATCAAAGTACAAATGCTTTTACTCAGTCAGTACTTTACTACAGTAAAACATACACATTTGTACAAAATGTTGTTATGAATAGCAAAAATTTACATATTAGTACCTAAAAAGTGTACCTTTTGAAAAGACACTGACAGCTTTTTTATCTTGATTTCTGAGAGTGTACAAATTTGCAACTAATTCAGCAAAGTACATCAGTTCTGAGATCAGTGGAGGTCATTTTGAAAGCAATTTGTTCTAATTTCATTGAAAAGAGTCAACAAAATCTGTATGTTCTGCTAAAGAACATGAATGGAATGACATGGTGAGTAGGCTACTTTCATTTTTGAGCAAACTATCACTTTAAACAGCAGTGAGTTATCTGAGGACTTTGGATACCAACACCTGAACTCACCTGTGCACACCGACATAGCTTTCATAAAATATTAGGCTGACTCCCAGTGGATGTTTGCAGTTTGTACAAACATTTAGGGCAAAGTGCATCCTCTCTATGTCCCTTTTATACTTTTCCACAGGCTCAGCTCAAAGTCTGGCACACCTTCCGAAGGACAAAGGTTTCCCACAAGAAAAAAAAAAACACACACACACACCGTACAGTGTCGCCCTCTCTTTCATTGTGCCTGGTTACATAATGCTAAACTAATCAATCTAAGACCTGACTCCTGAAAAGCAAATACTGACATCATTTTTACCAACGGCGACAGCAACACTACCTACAAATAAAATAAACCACTCTAACTTCAGTCCTTCTTGTGTGAACTTTCACCTAGTCCAATTAACGCTCTGGAAAACTCACTTGGAGCAATTTCGCTAGTCATCTTGAGGTTACGCACAGTTCACAAACTTTACATCGGGCTCTGAAGTGGAGCATCTGAATTGCATTGCGGGAAACGCTTCTGTGTGGCGGTACGCTAAGAAATACCAGTCCTTCAAAATATATAGTAATCATAGCAGGAAATTGTATTAGTTCAAAGTCTTCAGCCGCAGTGAGGGAAAACCTCATCCCTGCATTTGTCCCTGTCAGCGACACAAAGGGAACCGCATTTTAACTGGTGATAGTGAGAAAGCGAGAGTTCTGTCAGGTCTTATTTGTTCAAGCCGCGCACGCTGCGTGTGCTTCACAAGCATCGGCCCTCGCTAAATGGTTGCAAATGGAGCTGACTTTTAGTGCCGAAGTCACATATGACTCCCATGCATCCCCATCAACAAGCTACAGACGGCCCGGTCAATTAGTAACTCGCTAGGAAAATAAATTGTGGCTTGCGAAGGCTTCCCAGCAGGACAACTTTCACAGATTGGCTTAGTACAGTTTATGGATCCACACTCAACAAAAACGCCCATTCTCTAACTGCTGATAAAAATCTGATTTTATATAAACTGATAAGTGGTGGAGTGTGTGTGTACCTTGTATTCCTTATGTTGTGGGAACCAAATGTCCCCACAAGTATAGTAATACCAGTAAAGTTCTACTATTTGGAGACATTTTTTTGGTTCACATGAGGAAAACGACTCAATGTAAAAATGTTTTCCTGTGAGGTTTAAGTAGGAGGGAGTGTTTTTTTTTTTTTTTTTTAGAGAAAAAGAGTGTTTCTAGGGTGGCACGGTGGCTTAATGATGGTTACACTGTCACTTCACAGCAAGAAGGCCACTGGTTTGAGTTTCTGTGTGGAGTTTGCATGTTCTCCCCGTGTTCGCATGGGTTTCCTCTGAGTGCTCCGGTTTCTCCCACAGTTCAAAAACATCCGGTACAAGTGAATTTGATGGACTAAATTGGGCATTGTGTATGAGTGTGTGTGTGAATGTAAGAGTGTATGGGTGTTTCCCAGTACTGGGTTGCAACTGGAAGGGCATCCACAGCGTAAAACATATGTTGCAATAGCTGGCGGTTCATTCCACTGTGGCAAATCATTCCACTCTGTTAAATCAAAACAAAAATGAATGAAGAGTGTTTCTACAAGTGGTTTGTCAAGCCCACTCACCTGTGAGAAGCTCACTTCGCAAATGCGAGCTTCGTAAGCACAGCAAAACTGAAGCAAGTTTCAGTAAAAATGAAAGAGATGAAAGAGTGTGTTTTCTGCAGGTGGTTTGTCAAGCCCACTCACCTGTATGAGTATTGCATCATGTTTTAAGGTGGTCACTGAGTTTGTTGGGGGGGATTCATATTTAATACTCACATTATATATTTTGAATAAATCTCATCTGTCGTTCAGATGAGACGTTAAACCGAGGTCCTAAAAAACCGAGGTGAAAAATCCTAGGATGTCCTTTGAAAAAGAGTAGGGGTTTAACCCTGGCATCCTGGCCAAATTTGCCCGCTGGCCTCCTAACCATCCCCATATCATAACTGACTTCATCACTCTGTCTCCTCTCCACCAATTAGCTGGTGTGTGGTGTGTGGTGTGCGGTCTGGCGCAATATGGCTGCCGTCATGTCATCTAGGTGGATGCTGCACACTGGTGGTGGATGAAGAGATGTCAAATACACAGGTAATAGTCAATAAAGGCAGGAAGCAGGCAAAGTAAACAAACAAACAAGGCGAGGGTCAAAAACATGGCAGGACAAGGCAAGGAAAACGCATCGTAATGCTCACAAAACTGTAGGTAGCAATGAGGGTGTCAGAGTGAGCTGTATATATGTGAGTGCAATCAGTCCATGAGCAGCTTCAACTGTGTGAGTCTAATCAATGGGAAACTGGAACAGGTGTGAGTGTGTGGTGCATGACTGGACCTTGTAGTCCATATACCGGTGGATTTGTAGTTCTATGCGATCTGTGAGTTTACCAGCGATCTGTAAGGATTGTGCTGTGTGCTTCTGAATAACTAACAAGATCCTCACCTGGTTGGGTGTATTTTAAGATTCGTTGTGAAGAACTGTTTCATTAGATTAATTTGTTCTGAATCAGACTACATCATACATTTTGATTCACTAAAAAGAACCAAATTATTAGTGCCATCAATCCTAAATCAGACCACACCATGTAAAAAAATATTGCTGCCTTAATTTTTTTAGTTGAATCAAATGAATCATTTTAGTAATCCCAATACAGTCAAACTGACTAAAAATGTTAAGTACATTTAGTTGAAACCTGATTAACTTTTATTAAAGTTTTTCAAAGCAACATAAAAACATTTGTTGTGATGACTTACTGTTATTTTTTTCAGTGTACACTTTGTGCTGTATGCTGCTGATTCACTATAAAAGAGCCAATTCATAAGAGTCATTTATTTAGTTCATTTCATGCTGTTTCCAGAACTTCTGTTAAAAGCGCTAGTGAATGATGTAAAACTCAAAAGTAAAAATATACCAATGTGACTGGACAGTGACACACCACCTAGTATTTTAAAATGGTGCTTTCGACAAAGTTTGTAAGGTCTTTGAATTCAGCTTCTCACTTCACTGTGAGTCTGTCAGGAATGCGACCCAACTTGTTTTCTAATGAAACAAGATGTTGAAAAAAACAGAGGTGTACACACATAAATTAAAGACTAATGTTCGCACCTAACAGCAAAGCATGTGATTGACGTTTCCGATTTTCTGAGGGCTATTAACCTGGAATCACAGACTGCACTAGTCCGGTTCCTGACAGGCTGTAATGTGATACAGAGGTATTTTAGCCACAGGAGAAGCCTTCAAAGGTGGTCCACTCTGGCATCAACCAGTCATTTGGCTGCCTTTGTCACTTTATGAACAGAGACAGTAAATTTTACTTGGCACGTGAAAACTGTTAATAAGCTGCAGAGAAATTTGTTTTAAGATTTTCTCTGTAATGCAAACCAGACACTGTATTGTTTATTTTTCCTATCCTTTTTTACCATTTTGTACCAAATCACTAGTCACCAATTCTGGAATCAGACTGGTTGTGCTGTATATTTTGGATTCACTAAAAAGATCTGAGGGCGATGCAGTGGCGCAGTAGGTAGTGCTGTCGCCTCACAGCAAGAAGGTCGCTGGTTCGAGCCTCAGCTGGGTCAGTTGGCATTTCCGTGTGGAGTTTGCATGTTCTCCCTGCGTTCCAAAGACATGCGGTACTGGTTAATTGGGTAGGTTAAATTGTCCGTAGTGTGTGTGAATGAGTGTGTGTGGATGTTTCCTGAGTAAAAACGTGTTGGATAAGTTGGCGGTTCATTCCGCTGTGGCGACCCCGGATTATTAAAGGGACTAAGCCGAAAAGAAAATGAATGAATGAATGAATAAAAAGATCTGAGTCATTAAAGCCATCGATTCTACACACACACACACACACAAAAAAGATTCATTGGATTTAATATATATTTTTAAGGTGAGTGGTTGTAAGATATTTATATGAGCTGAACTTAAGTAAATTGGTAACACTTTACAATAAGGTTCATTAGGTAATGCATTTACTAACATAAACTAATCATGAACAACACTTGTACAGCATTTATTAATCATAATTGAACATTTAATAATGCTTTATTAACATCCAAGTCCATGCTTGTTAACATTAGTTAACGCAACGCAAGTTAACATGAACTAACAATGAACAACAGTATTTTTATTAACTAACATGAACAAATACTGTAGTAAATGTATTGTTCAATGTTTGTTCATGTTAGTTAATGCATTAATTAACATTAACTAATGAACCTTATTGTAAAGTGTGACCAATAAATTTGTTTTAAGATTTTAAACATATATGTAATGCAAATCAGACACTGTTGTCTTTTTTCCGTACCAAATCACTTGTCACCATTTCTGGAATCAGACTGGTTGTGTTGTATATTTTTGATTCACAAAAAATTGTAATCATTAAAGCTATTGATTCTACACAAAAAAAGATTAATTGGATTTAATATATATTTTTAAGATGAGTGAGAGAGGCTGAATTTAAATACATTTAAATAAAATAATTGTTTTGGAATGAGGTTAAAATATTTGTGCTTTGTTTCTAATTCTTTAAAAAGATCTGAATCATTGATTCTGGAAACAAACTACACAGATTTGGCTATATAGTTCAAATTATTTGTTTATTTATGTTTTAACACTATTTGACCAACATTGGCTATAGACCCTTTTCACATTTCAGGTTTCTCAGTAGCGGAATTCGTCATAGTTGGGAAAACTTAGAACGCAGGAAATGGGAGAACACAACAAATAATTTTTTAACAATCTTATTTGCTCAAATAATAAAGAAAAACTCAACGATGATATTATAAAGACTTTCAGAAAAAGGAAAAAAAGATTGTGTGAGACTGATGACGGCATCCAGAGGAGAGAATAACATCAAATTTACTGTCCTGTCCCTTAGACGCTGAATTAGAAACGCTTCGCACAAGTGGTAATGCGTTTTTTGTAATTTGAATCAAAGATGATATACTACATACATAAATACATATAAATGTTTGTACATTTTTAAAAAAAATCTAAATATTAAAATTTTTCAAGGATTAAAGATGCTGATGACCGTTAAACGCATCATAGCAGGTGTGTGAAAAGGGTCCATATTCATGAAAAAACTATAGTAAATATACAATATATAACATGCAATCATATTGGTTTCTTAATAAACATTCATTGTACAAAAAACCCTTCAAATAACAACACTGAAAAGAGTCATATACAATCTTTTAGCTTGAATAATGATATTCTAAATTCCTCCTTTTCAAAGATTTCCCTTTAAATATTTCAATAAATATAAGTGTGCAAGTCTTGAGTGGCCGATTCTACATCTGGTATGTACAACCTGATCATGTCATTTTTTTAAATGGTAATTAATTCTTTCATTTACAATTGGATATATAGTTGTAATTAACTAAAAAGAAATGAATCACAGTCACCGATTCTGGAATCAAACTGATTGTGTTGCCACTGTTCCTCACTGGAATTATTTATTTCACATTTCATTAGCTTTTTAAACAAAAGAGCTGAACACACAAGGTGATAATTTTTAGTTTCCTTTCAGAATTAATTACTGATCACTCAAGACAAAAACACTCAGAATCTCTCTCTCTGCCTCTCTCTCTCTCATATATATATATATATATATATATATATATATATATATATATATATATATATATATATATATATACATACAACAAGATATATATAAGGACTGCATCCATACATCTCTGCAATGACTCAAATAACTCATTAATAAATTCATCTGGAATGGCAAAGAAAGCGTTCTTGCGGGACTCCTAGAGTTCATCAAGATTCTTTGGGTTCATCTTCAATGCCTCTTTTATTTTACCCCAGACATGCTCAATAATGTTAATGCCTGGTTACTGGGCTGGCCAATACTGGAGCACCTTGACCTTCTTTGCTTTCAGGAACTTTGATTTGACCTGTCGTTTGTAATGTAATAGGCAGCACAAATGTCTTGATACCTCAGGCTGTTGATGATGCCATCCACTCTGCAGATCTCTCTCACGACCCCATACTGAATGTAACCCCAAACCATGATTTTTCCTTCACCGAACTTGACTGATTTCTCTGAGAATCTTGAGTCCATGGATGTTCCAATAGGTCTTATCCAGTATTTGTGATGATTGGAATGCAGTTCAACAGATGATTCATCAGAAATATATACTTTCTGCCACTTTTACAAATGATCAACTAGAAGTCAAGTTATTACTTGTTACAACTGGGATCGCCAACAAGATATAGATATATATGTCTTATATATATATATATAAAATCTCGACCATACTTGAGACTTAGGTTGTTAACTAAAAGCACAGCAGGTCCAGTGTGTGCAGCAAATATTTGAATCTTTTGAAAATTATACTTTGGTGTAAAATTCCCGCTTGCTTCTATATCTGCACTGTGCATGCTTTTAGCTCATCTTATTTTCTTCATAGACCTGTAATTTGCAGGTACTTAAAAAGCAGCCGCCACAAAGCACATCAGCACTGCGGCTCAATGAGGCTTCAGTTTCACCAGGAGACGAACCAGCGTGGAGAAGACAACAAGAGCCATAAGCTCCAAATTATTGTAATTATCATGCGCTTCGGGAATTTCCTGTTCCAGATAATGGGGCATACGAATGTCATATGTAAAGTGTTATAAACGTGGAATTGTTTCATATAGTTTCGGATGGGCCCAAGATGGAGAACTCGGCGCACTCAGAGCTGCAGTTAAATTCACACATGTCCTGGTGTGCTAACTATAGGAGTGGTGGTCACCGAACGATTACAGAGCTCAGAGACTTCAAACAGCCTTTAAAAGGAAGAAAGCTAACATGCCACCATTAAAGGACAGATGCTGAGGCAACTGTACAGCTTTCCAAAGATAAACTCTAAAAAAAAACAGTGAATTACAGTAAAAAAAAAAGTTATTTATTTATTTATTACTCCAGCTTGCAAGGGATGATTATAGCAAGAGGAAACCGTCAATGCATAATAAACTGTTTCTGTAACGAAAACTTGCTGAAATAATGTGCATTTGTCCTCATTTGTGAGCCTGGACAACAAAACCAATGTTATTTTTTGTAAACTGAGATTCATACATCATCATCATTTCCATTAATGTGTTTCATTATGAAAGGATACTTTCTGGCTAAGATACTATTTAAAATCATGCGATCTGAGAGTCTAAATACTAAATAAATTGTGTTTAAAGTTGTTTAAATTAAGTTCTTAGCAATGGACATTTCTAATCAAACATTAAGTTGATTTATTTACTGTAGGAAATTTACAATATCTTTGTATTTACAATATCTTTACATTCTAATCTACTTTTAGCGTATAAGGAAAATCAATAATTCTGACCAATATGTATTTTCCAGTGCAACATAAGAGTTCTGGATCATTTAGTTGCTTTGAATATGTCATAAATGACCTATTAAACATTTTAAAATTATGAATAGAGAGAAGAGGATTGGGGAAAACAATAACACAACTAACATGTGGGCATGCCCGGGCATGTGTGCTAATGCTAATGCTAATTTCTGATTATTTAGGGTTATTTTTGAAGGGATTGGAAAACATATTGGGGTCAAAGTTAGCGCTAATGATAAGCTACTTTTTATGTACGGCAGCATGGTAGCTCAGTGGTTAGCACTGTCGCCTCACAGCAATAGGGTCGCTGGCTCGAGTCCCGGCTGGGTCAGTTGGCATTTCTGTGTGAAGTCTGCATGTTCTCCCTGTGTTTGCTTGGGTTTCCTCCTAGTGCTCCGGTTTGTCCCACAGTCAAAAGACATTCGATACAGGTGAATTGAATGGGCTAAATTGGCCATAGTATATGTGAGTGTGTACAAGAGTGTGTGGGTGTTTCCCAGTGTTGGGTTGCAGCTGCAAGGGCATCCACAGAATAAAACATGTGCTAGATAAGTTGGTGGTTCACTCTGCTGTGGCGACCCCTGATTGATAAAGGGACTAAGCTGAAATGAAAATGAATGAATGAAGGAACGAGAGAAGAGGATTGGGGAAAACAATAACATAAGCCTGTGCTAATGCTAATTTCTGATTATTTAGGGTTATTTTTTAAGGGATTGGAAAACATATTGGGCTAAAAATTTGTGCTAATGATAAGCTACTACTTTTTATGTAGGGCAGCATGGTGGCTCAGTGGTTAGCACTGTTGCCTCACAGCAACAAGGTCGCTGGTTTGAGTCCCGGTTGGGCCAGTTGGCATTTCTGTGTGGAGTTTGCATGCTCTCTCCGTGTTCGCGTGGGTTTCCTCCGGGTGCTCCAAATTACCCCACAGTCCAAAGAAGTGCGCAATAGGTGAATTGAATAAACTAAATTGGTCATAGTGTATGAGTGTGAATGTGCATATGGGTGTGTATGGGTGTTTCCCAGTACTAGGTTGCAGATGGAACGACATCCACTTCATAAAACATATGCTGAAATAGTTGGCGGTTCGTTCGGCTGTGGCGACTTCTAAAAATAGGGACTAAGCTGAAGGAAAATGAATGTAGGTACAATTTTGTAAGAAATGAAAAAAAAAATGGCCACGTCTATATGCTAATGCTAATATGTTGTTATTTAAGGTAGTTTTTTGGGGGGGAAATGGGAAGCTAAATGAGCTAAATAGTTGTGTGCTAATGCTAAGATACTGCAACTGAAGCTCAATACTTAAATATATGTAAATATTTGTCATGTACGGTCAAATTTGTAGGGAATTAGAACAAACAAATGGCTGCATTTGGCTATATGCTAATGCTAATATTTTGTTATTCAGGGTCATAAGAAACATAATGGAAAAAACAACCTACATAGATGTGTGATAATGAATAAGCTCCTCCAAATGAAGCTCGGTGCTTATATAAATGTAGAATTCTTGTTATGTGGGGAATGAGAAGATAGGCTATATGATCTATATGAACCTTTCCAAAGCAAATGAACTATACACTCATTCAAGATGCAAAGATAGGCCAATGAGGAATGAAGTGAAGGCAGTGTTTTACATTACAGGAGTCCTTGGAGGTAACTAAATATGTCTGCATTCATGCAGGAAGCATGAAAAGAAAACAGCAGCTATGCTTGCATACAATCTGCAGTTTTCAAAATGTTAACCCACACATGTAAATACTTTTCCACGCATATGACGTCAGATTATAAAGGCTGACTCTTTGGCCTATAAGCTTCACCATTCCCCCCTTCTGTGTCTCTGACAAGCACCCTGAAGTAGGTGAAGATCAAACACTCCAGCCTGGGGTAAATTATATCAGATTCCGAAGGCCTGCGTCCGCTTTCCGACGTTTACAGTCGAGGCCGACCCTCGCAGAGGCCCCTCGTTCTCTTTCTCTCTAAATCCCGACAGCCGCTTATGCTTGAGTCAGGAGGGGGGGGGAAAGGAAGAAAGAAAACGCAGACCATCTGACTTCCATTGCTCCACGCGGCGTGTGTGTTCCGTTTAGCCACTGGTATTTGGATGAGGCGTACGGCGCAGTTACCAGAGCCCTGCTCCGAAACGTGTATGATGTCATTGAGGTTCCATCATTACAGGCTGCAGATGAGGCTGCTCTGGATGGGCCGGGTCAGTTCCCACGCTTGTTTGGCAGGGATCAGCTCCTGCAGCCTTGCTGTGAAGAAGCTTCTGGACAAGATTAAACACGGAAGAGAAAGAAAAAACCAAAAAGAGCAAGGATCTCCCTCATAAGACTTCCTTGTTTTGTGTGCTCCCTCCTCACATTAAATCTGAATGGCTCTTACGTTGCAATCCATATCTGTGAGTCTGTCCAAGAGGCCCCACTTGCGGGAGTCTCACGATTAAGTCAAAAAAGTACAATGAGATCCATTAATACCAGAAAGAAAATCTCTGGTTATTCATCTGTAATTTGCACTATAATTTTGAGGGTGCTACAACTGTCTTTGACTGCATTGTGATATGAGACACAAAACCTCTTTCTCAAACAAGGATTCCAGCTGTAGCTGTAGCTTCAGTGCTACCCTGAACCACAAAACAAAAAGTCATAAAGGTAATGTTTACTAAAATTGAGATTTGTACCTCTTCTGAAAGCTGAAAAATAAGCTCTAGTTTGTTAGGATAGACCATATTTGGCCAAGGTACACATATCTGAATATCTGTAATCTGAAAATCGCCTACGAAATTGTTCAAATTAAGTTATTAGAAATGCATATTACTAATCTTAAATCAAGTTTTGATATATTTATGGTAGGAAATTTACAAAATGTCTTCATGGAACATGGTCAATAGGGGTGTCGCAACATTATTTATGATAACTGTGCTATGCAAAACATGTAATAGAAATATTGTGTTTCAATATAACAGTATTGGCGATAACCACAATATTCAAAATGAGTGGGAACTCTTGAGATAGCATGATGCATAAATACAGCAGCACCAGTACCTGGTTGACCTCCCAGGTGGCAGTAATGCACCTTAACCCTGACACCTGTCCAACAAGTGGGCACAGTATCCTGATGAAGAACCATGACATCTGAAACTGGAACTTGGTCACTTTCTTTCTGCACTTTTAAACTTAGGAGTGTAGAAGATATAACAAATGAGAAAACAATGGACATAGCAACAAAATGATAAATCAACAGACATCAAACGTAAGGAGATTTAGTTTTACTCTACTGAGCACACCTACACTGCCACTATAAAGGACATTAGTTTCAGGCCATCAGGGTCCCTAAACTGGCATCTCAACCCTGGCACAAGCAGATACCCATGAGGGTGCAACACAACCACTGGTAACATAGGCGGGTGGCAGACAGACAGGGGCCTACCAAACAGCTTGCGACCATAACCAACAGTGGCTAGAGAACAATGAATGCAATTATTGAAAAGAACACAGTCCAAGTCTGAAAGTCCTTCCCCATCATGTCTGTTTACTCGTGAGGGGGTTCGTGGCAGGGCACTGACCTCCCTAACGCCAGCGGTCCTTTAGAAGTGGTCGGTTGTCATGGTTTTCCTCCATCATGGGTGACAAGTGTCCAGCTGGAAGGGCTTTCTGGGCCATTGATTACTTGACTGTATTCTGCAGATCTGCCTGAGCAAGTCAGAACAGCGGGACGAGGGTGCACAACGTGAAAATAAACCCTAGAGTGTGACGGATAGGTTTTCTGAAGGTTACAATGCTGAGGTAATATGGAAAGATTCGCCAGGGCTTGAACAATAATAAGTGGTGAATCACAGCTTTCATGGACCATTAGGAAGGAATTCCTTTTTTACTGCTTTTTTGGCTGCTGAGAACCCCAGACAACCGTTTGGGATGGTGTTAGTGGGCTGCCTTTTAGAGGATAGGTGGGTCTAGCAGCACGGTACCTGCGTAGCCAAAACTCTCGGCAGCTCCTTGCAGGTGCCGTGACGCTCCTGTAGAGAAAGAATCCACTATGGATTCCAGCTGAAGAAACAGCTACAGTTTAGTGTCGTATCTTGTACGGTAGCTGAATTTGAAAGGGCAAAGGCGGACCGTTTCCATAGGACAGATTCCCAGTACAGTACTTGTTTTTTGCAGATGAATAGTGTTGAAGAGTCTCAGCACTAACAACGAATAATAGGCAGCTTTTGTGAGAGTGCCTGTGTCAAGTGCCGCACAGAGGCAATGCGACAACCGAAGGTGGGGGGGGGGATGCCTGCTGCACTTGTCCACCTTTGAATTGCATTTATTCTAGGGAGCTTACTTGCTGTGTGTGCGGAGGGGCATGGTGTGGGTGTGCAGAGGCACAGAGCTCCTCTGTATTGTGTTGCGCAGAAGAAGGTGGAGCAGGAGCAGGCGGGGTGTGTGGTACGGGCTTGATGTAGGGGGTGTGAGAGTTGCCAAAGTGCTCCAGAACTGCAGGGGAACTCCCTCCAGATCCCAGCTGCCCATGTCTGGCTGCAAGCTGCAAGCAAGTGCCAGGCTTCTTTTGGCCTTCCTGGAGGAATTCCAGCCTGCATGGGAGAAGTAGGAGGGAGGCAGAGAAATGCCAAAAATAATGTCTGGGACTATATAAAGTTAATCACATGGGTTAGACAATGCTGAGTCATAAAGAAAGCAAACACTTGGGGAGTTTTTTTTTTGAGGACTCGATATCATTTCTCTTCAAGAGAAAACAAAGATCTGCTAAACTTGCTACTTTTTATAGTCATGATGGTTTTATAGTCAAACTCCTACTGGTCTAGAGCATCAATAGTAGAAGTTTCCAAAAAATTACCAGTTGGTGGGCTTTCTACAAGTGTTTCTTAGGGGGGCTTTTACATCTGACACATTCTTACATTGACAAGATCTTTCAAAAGCATTAAAATACTCCTGACTCTGATGACACATCCAGGTCCTTATTGGTACAACTGAATCAGAGGATTCTGGCTTTCCTACAGAAGAATAGCATTTATCTGGAAGCATTTAATGCATTATTTGTTTAACAATCATGGGATTGAATTCATTTTATTGAGATAATTATGGCTTTTGTTGAGCCGATGGTCAGGATAAGCATGTGTTCCGAGCCATTAACTTGTGCGCTTGTTCTGGCAGCGGCTGTACTTGTTTGGTGCAGCTCACTTTGTAAATGGTGATAGTGCACAGTAAACTATAACACTAGAGGATTCCACAACATGTTCTGCTGCTTATATTTAGTCCAACTGTTCTCAACATGTACTCAACATATTTAAATGTTTGTGATAATCAAATTTAAGTTTAGAGTGGCAGCCTAATTAAACAAACATCAAAGTAAAACAACATCCTGTTTAACTGTAGACATTATTTATACTTTAGTATCATTTTGAGGAGCTACCTGAGCTTTTGAAGATTATGGACATCTGCTGAAACCTTAACAAACAAGCAAACAAGTTATTTGTGCTATTATAAAGATTTATTTGACAGCAATTAAAAAGACATATGCAAATTGCAAAACAACTTTGAATCTAGAAGATGCAACTCATTCTTAGAGACTTTTCAGAGAATCTTAATCCAAACCAGAGCCAAAGTATTCACTTCCCCTTCCTGAAGAGTTGCTATTTCGGAGTTGCAAGTTTCTTTCTTGAGCATGTGACAAAGATATTGCTATTAACATACCGCCCTTTCCTTTTGTGTCTGAAATATATCTGATAAGAATAGCCCAGGCTGATGCCGCTGAATTCCCCTCGTGCCGCCTGCACTGTTGCCTCCGGAACGGCCTGGGCGGTGATCGTGGCACTTGGCAGAATGTATCACTTTCCCAAAGCTCCACAGAGGATGCCTTTCCTTTGGAAACCAGGTAATTCTCGCCTAGAATTAAACAATTGACCTGTGTGTCATCCAGGCGTGACCACGCTTTAGCATTGTTCCTGAAATAAGATATATTTGTCCCTTTAGAATGAACACAATCAAACTCTATCCTATTCGACCTCGTGCTCTCTTGTTATTTTACATGCTGCACACTTCCCCTCTATTGATGAACATGTTTCCAGAATCTCTTCCTGACTTGTCTATGACGTCAAACACCTGTATTGCATTTATCATGTTGCAAATAGAACAAATGAGGAATAGAAATGCTGATGTAGCTCACGCTCAGTAACACTCTAAATATCTAAATACCTACTCTAAATATCTAAGGAAATAGGACAATGTTTTCAGTTTTCCATTTGTGATAGGTCCTGACCCAAATGAGAATTTCTAAACATATAATCAAAGACTATAGAATACACAAGATGTGTCATAGAGATATTTTTAATGAGAAAAAGTCTAATGTTCAATATGGTAAATGAAGCTCCGCCTACTAATACAGAAGCCAATCATTAATCTTTATAGACTGACGTTTCTCTGGGGGAAAAGCTCGGACAAGACATGTGCTTTTACGTCAGTTTGGTGGTTAACAAACACACTAGAATCTCAGAGAATACTTGCTTCACAGACATAAGGAATATAATCAAACAAAGCTTGAACTCTGTATTTTTAAATGAACCAAGTGCACTTGAAAACAAAGGTTTTTTGGTATTGAAATCTGTATGAAATGAACTTGAGGTACAGTCCGTCAAACGCACATCACATCACAGCAACTACTGAAACACCCACAAGCTTGTAAACAAAGAATCGCTATCATTTCTGGTAAAGATTCACCATCAAGACCAAGTTATGGATTACTTCAGAAGACCAGCACGATCAGACAGTCATTATCAGGAGGATGATAGTGTAGAAAGGCCATAATTGAGATTGGTGTCATGATTTTCTTTTTCGAGTGCGCATTAGCTTGGGCAACCTGAAAATATGCTGATTTTGTTTGATTCAGACGTTTAAAAATGAAACTTATGACACAGTTGTTGTTTAACTTTATTGGTTATTGCAAATATGTAATGTAATCATAAGCTTGGCAAACAGTTTTGAAGAATTTGATGTTTCCCCAATCAAACAGTATGCCCGATTGTGTAATAAAGATGGCCGCCGAGTGAAATGACTTGCCTTAAAGGGACTTTGATACAATAGAGATCAGCTAGTAATAGCTTAGATGGTGATGAGGAATTAGATGAGAAAACTGTTTACATTGGTGCCATGACCTGGATGGAAGTGAGTGTTGATTGGGAGTGTGTTATAAAGAGGAAATTAAATTTCCCAGGCCTGTATTTAATGCTGTCACCTTGTTTGAACACAGTACCTGAAGGGAAATGACAACAACTTGCTGTGAAGTTCTCTCTGTACTGGTGTACAGCTCTATACTGATGTGTCTGCAGAATTTTTGGGTTGTAATGTGAAGTAATTTCACAATTTGTTGATTTTGGATATTGTTGATAAGCATTAGGAAACACTTGAGCAACAACAACACTACCATGTATGCCGCCATTGTTGCATGGTTGTTTGCACTTGCCTTCTACTCCTGCCACAACAAGTACACATGCTTGATTTACACTATAAAGGTGACATCCACTTTCTAACCCATTTTCAAATGAATGCGCTTTCAGTCCTAAAATCCTAAAAAAATGAGTACTTTGTATAAATGGCTGTTTTTGTTGTGTAAATGGCAGTTTTGTTTTCACGAATCCACCAGAGACCGCTGTGTATGATTTTTGAGATCTGAAATTTCTCTCACGAGTGCCATTTGTGCCTGCTGTTCTCGTGTAAATCCACCAGAGGCCACTGTCGACTGACTGACTGACTGAAAACCCAAACGTATATTTATATATATATATATATATATATATATATATATATATATATATATATATATATATATATATATATATATATATATATATATATATATATATATATATATATATATAAAGTGCTTGTCAGATATTTACCATGTTTTCAGATTTTACCACATTCTCACCCTGGGTTGGTTTAGTTTGCTTCCTGCTGCTCTCTCCTGCTGCTTCCTGTTGCTGTCTTGCCGAGTGTAGCTGTAGCTTAGCTCGCCTGCTCTGCTTAGCTCGCCTACTCTGCTAAGTTCAGTTTTTATTTTAAATTTGATCACTCGTCGTCACGATCAAACTCCGCTGATCATTTTAAATACTAACTCCATAGATATTAAATACTACCACCGTGAGCTCACTGTGTCAGCATCGCAGCTAACATATTTCAACAGTTTTTAAGACTTCTGGTGTTTACAGGATATAGGTAACAACCACTTTCTAACCCAATTTAAAATTAATGCGTTTTCAGTCCCAAAATCCCCCCAAAAGAAAAATTTTCCAGTTTTGGCTGAGAACTCTGAGTAAAAGGCCCCTGAATCTCTCAAATCTTGCTCCCTATAGTTCATATGGAGCCAATATTGATTACATTGTTTATTTTACATTCACACTTTAAGGTATTCACACGATTAAGCAATAAATAAGACTAAAGAATTAGCTCAACAAACTGCTAATTTGCTGCTTATTATTAGTTATTATGGTACAGTAGTAGCTGGGGTCAGGTTCGGGGTAGGATTAGTCATGTAGAATAAGATCATGGACAATATGTGCTTTTATGTAGTAGTAAAGAGCAAATATCTTAGTAGTTAATGTTGAGAATTGGTCCCCATATTAAAGTGTTACCTTATTGTCTCATAATTTTTATTTGAACTCTTAGCAAGTTCACACAGAAGGCCACGATTTCACTGCTGATTGGAGAAGTGACTGAATACTTATCAATCTGCATATACATCGAGGTTCTGGTGACAGATCCTAGGCCAAGCCAATTTTTCCAATGCTAGAGTTCCTGGCGATGGCAGTGATAAATGTTCCGACACGCAGAAGCATGGAAAAACTCATTTCCTCTTTGGCTGAAAAGCGCAAAGCCCCCAGAGACCCATCAAGACTGACCGGCGTGGACATGGGGGCATGAGGGGGAGACAGAAAAGATAACCTAATCATCTCGTTCTTTCAGATGAAGCCATCATGAAACCATTCAATCAGTGCCACCACAATGAAGCTTCCAAAACTTCCGCAATGCACTGTAAATTCTGAAATGACTCCATACGCGAAACTGAAGTATATTCCCAAGCTCGCTAGTCCTTTCTAGCAATTAGCAGCCCCCAACTGTGTGTTAACAGCCTCTGAGGTGTGCGTTCCCATCAGACGCCGCTTTGTTTTTCAGCCCACCACATTGTTAAAGAAGGTTAACTCACTGCACCGGCCCATTTGAGTATAGGACTTGCCAGAAAGAGCCCACCCTGATGCTGGCGGTCATGCAGGAACGCTGAAAAATAGCATTTACCTTCAGCGCTCATGCTAACATGCTGAGAGCTGCTGTTTGTCTAGATAACATGACAGAGGAGGAAGGAGAAACCAAGAGCACAAGACAAGTGGATGTGAAGATATTCTGTCGTATTAATTTGCTGAAGAATTTCATGTGTGGCGGTCGGGACAAGGACTTCAATCATCATTTTCTTTTCGGGGTCGCCACAGTGGAATGAACCATCAACTTATCCAGCACATGTTTTACGTAGCGGATGCCCTTCCAGCTACAGCCCATCACTGGGAAACACCCATACACACTCATTCACACATACACTACGGACAATTTAGCTTCACCTATACCACATGTCATTGGACTTGTGGGGGAAACGGAAGCACCCAGAGGAAACCCACGCAAACACGGGGAGAACATGCAAACTCCACACAGAAATGGCAACTGACCCAGCCGAGGCTCGAACCAGCGACCTTCTTGCTGTGAAGTGACAGCGCTACCCACTGTGCCACCATGCTGCCACAAGGTCTCCAATGCATCTTAATAATGTGCATTTTATAAGCACTATGTAATATGTTGCTAATAGTGTTAATTTCTTTGATGAAAAATTTTTATCATAATTTTTCGTGACGAACAAGTTTCTACTAACGAAAACTAGACGAAAACGAAATAAAAATTAAGTCATGATGACGACAACTATAATAAAAATATACTGACATTTTCGTTGACTAATAAAAATGAGACGAAAATGTGATTGAGAGACGTTTTTTGGAAAAATATCCAATCAGAATTAATCTTATAGTGCTATAATCTCCGATTATCAGGGAGTCGCATACAGCATACAAGATAACTGCTTTGAAGTGAAGCGCCATGGGCTGAGTGCACAGTTTACAGGATAACACATTATCCCATGTCATTACTTATTTACTCAGTGCTATAACTATATACTGTAACACCAACTTCAACATACTGTAAAGCTTGGTATAGACTGACATTGCAAAGTGGACTTAAACTATTTTAAGCCCTTTTAAAAATTTAATGGTGTGAAAATGTTTAACAGACTGGTTAAAAAGACTAATTTACCACGTTAAAATAAAGGATTTGCTAAATAATTGCACAGTTCTGCATTTTCAGATGGCTACTGTTACTGCCGACATAATTTTACTTATGATATAAATAAACGATGCATTTAAAATTTTTGTTTCTTCAATGGAAAAGCTATATTCCATATTTGAATGAGACTGTTTTATTTAATTTTAAGTTAGAATATTTTGTATAAATAAATGTATACAATTTTTTATTAAATTACACTTAAATTAAAGCAAATACTGTATATTTTAGTCAACTAAATCTAGAGTAGATTTAGTTGACTAAAATCTTCTGAAATTTAGTCGACTAAAACTAGACTAAAGCTAAAATGATTCAGAAGACTAAAATATGATTAAAACTAAAATGAAATTTTAGTCAAAAGACTAAGACTAAAACTAAATCTAAATTTGCTGTCAAAATTAAGACTGGCTAATAGTATTATATAGTTTACCTGTTGTAAATAATGTACTGAAACAGATTTGAATGCTTGTTGAATGTTGTATCTTATTTTCATTCCTACTGAATTTATCTTTAAAATCTCTGTTTACAGTGTGTATATATCAACCCAGCCTCATTCTGGAAGCGTACCGCTATATACATTTCTAGAGAGCGGCAAATACATCCCATGAGGTATGTTTTTTGCAGTTTTTGTATTCCACCAGAGGCTGCTGTGTATGCTTTTTGAGATCTCAAATTTCTCTCGCGAGTGCCATTCGCAGGTTCTGTTCTCATTTAAATCCAGCAGAGGCCGCTGTCAACTGACTGACTGACTGAATGACTGACTGACGTACCGATCGACTCACCCACCCTCCTCCTTCCCTAAACCCAACCAATAGTGTTTTCAAAAGTACAGATTGACCCGCCCACCCCTTTCCCTAAACCCAACCAACAGCTTTAAAATGCAATCCAGAAAAAAAAGCCCTCCTCTGTTTTTTACCATGTTTTCAGATTTTATCACATTCTCACCGTTATTAATTTGTTTATTTCATTTTTTGGCTTCTGTTTTTGTTGTACCTGCTTTCTGGAAATGTTCTTTGTCGGACTTGAACACTGTTGTTGTGATCAACCCCTATCTGCATCTCATGTCCGCTGACGTACATGATGAGCTACTGGACAAACTAGTAACAGCGTGAAAGCCGTCCATTCGAAGGAAAGTAAGCGTGAAAAAGAATGCCATCATACCTCCCCGTAGCATTCATTTTAAAGACGAAATGCAGCCATATGTACTTCTGGTTACATAATTCGCGATCTCCAGAAATGTATATAGGGCTGTGTTTATATACACATATATATATATATATATATACACATATACACACACATATATATTTATATATATATATATATATATATATATATATATATATATATATATATATATATATACACACAGTTGAAGTCAAAATTATTAAACCCCCTGAATTGTTAGCCACCCTGTTTATTTTTTTCCCAATTTCTGTTTAATGACAGTAAATAATATTTTACTAGATATTTACTAGAAAAATTCAAAGGGGTCTAATAATTCTGACTTATTAGCCCCCCTTTGAATTTTTATCAGATATTGAGCTTCAAAGTTTTTGCATTCCATATAGCAAACACTATGTGTGTAACATTTGTTTTTTAAATAAAAAGTCTTAAAATGTAAACAACTTCTAAAAAAAAAAAAACATCCCATAATGTAAATAGGTTGTCATTTAATAAGAATATGTCAATAACAAAATTTTGACAAAAATGTCAGATAGAACCTTATAATTCTAAGGTGACGATATGTCACTATACACACAAAAACAAAACAATATATATTGTATTGATAATATATATATATATATATATATATATATATATATATATATATATATATATATATATATATATATATATATATATATATATATATAAGGCGCCGTGTAGGATTTAAATCAAACTTTGCTTATCAAGACACACATAAACACGTGCATATACATCTATAAATTACTCGCATATACACCTATACTTTTAGATGTTCAAAACAACATATATGAAACTTGTGTATATACATATAAACTTGACACACGCATACACTCACACACTCACGCACATACATATAAACTCCATTTATGCAAACACTACGATACACGCGCACATACATATATACTCCATCCATGCAAACACACCCACATTAACACACGCACATCCATATATACTCCATCTATGCAAACACACCCACCCACACACACATACAACTCCCAGCATGCATAAACACCCGTTAAACAGTCGAGCAAACATCCAAAACAAGATACACCAACGTATACAAAGTTGTGCATATTTGCAGGTGATTTATATGTGGATGTGCGTTAACTTTTCAGTGTGAACGGAAGGCATTAAGTAATTTTTTTTCTCATGAAAATCAACATGAATTTCAAAGTGATCTTGATAGCCGTGACGTTTGTCGGTGCTTTATTTACTTGTGCTAATTGCAATGAAGATGATATAGTCAGGCGAAAAAAAGTGAAACAAGATTATAAAACTGCAGCGCATTAAACACACGCGTCTTTAGTCTACCGCAAAACACAGAGTAGACGCGCACTACAATTTAAAGCACATATAGCGTGACCGTCTCTCTCCGAACCGCAGATGGCGTGACCGCAGTCTTGAACTGCGGGCCTTGATGGCGAAACAAATTGCGCAATTCAGATTCTGTTTGCAGTTCAGCTGAAGGGGACACATTTGACTCCACTGAATTAGATATGGATCTTATTATAGTCGGCGAAGCAAGAACATTTCGCAAAATGTTAATTGCGTCTGTAAGGTAACGCTATCACTGTTCATCATGGTCATTCAAATGGAGAAACGTGGCAAAATAGCTTACTTCGTCTTATTTTCTGATTCATGGCAGCTGGCAAACCAACAATGTGCATTCCTGCCACCTTCCGGACTAAAGTGTGGACCCAAAATAACCCATTAAGGATTGCGACACCATACAGAAAATCATATTAGACAACAATGTATTTATTCTAATAATAAATAATATTATATACTTCATATGTGACCGTGTATTGATTAAACCTACTGCTTTCATTTATTTTAGGATTTTTAATAAACATTTTGCTGGAGCAGTCATGTCATGTTTTCAATAATCAAAAGACCTAATACCTCAATTAATCACATTATTTATATTTCATAAGCTTGAAGATAGGATAGATTTCACTACAACACGGCTAATTGAAATTACCTGATACATGCTTATAATTATAAATAATTATATATTTCGTTTTGGCTGTGACTTTTACACTGAAACGACTTCTTTTTTATGAACTGAGATAACTTCCTGTTATACTGAAATACCTTCCGTTTAAAGTGAAAAATTCATGCGCACTCACATATGAAATCACTTGCATATATGTATATACACAAGTCACTATATATATATATATATATATATATATATATATATATATATATATATATATATATATATATATATATATATATATATATATATATATATATATATATACATATATATATATGGGTGTGTTTGCATAGATGCAGTTTATATGTATGTGCGTGTGTTAGTGTGGGTGTGTATGCATGGATGGAATATATATATGTATGTGCGTGTGTTAATGTGGGTGTGTTTGCATGGATGGAGTATATATGTATGTGCGCGTGTGTCGTAGTGTTTGCATAAATGGAGTTTATATGTATGTGCGTGTGTGTGTGAGTGTATGCGTGTGTCAAGTTTATATGTATATACACAAGTTTCATATATGTTGTTTTGAACATCTAAAAGTATAGGTGTATATGCGAGTAATTTATAGATGTATATGCATGTGTTTATGTGTGTGTTGATAAGCAAAGTTTGATTTAAATCCTACACGGCGCCTCATATATATATATATATAAAAATATACAAAAAACTAAATGTAATTATATTTGTTTTTATATTTAATAATAAAATAAATAGGTATAAATACATTTAATACAATACAAATTAATAAAATAATTTTATTGTTTTAAAATAATAATAATAATGTCATTATTGTGCTTAAAATTTTTAAAAAGGTTAATCTCAGGTTAATTTAAACCATCACACGAACAATGTGAAAGCGATCAAGGCATCTGAAAGCCCACAGGACTTCATTCACATTATTGGATAAACATTATGCTTCCAGAGGCGGTGAATCACAGCAGAATCCCCCTATGATGTGGTCTCTTTTCCTGTCCGCTTGGATCCCCATTACGACTTCTGTGTCGTCCCTGCTGGTGTTTCTCCTCAGAGCTCAGCGAGTTGCACGTTTGTGACTCATCGTAAATTGTTGCTCTGGCGGGTCACAACAGAGCCCTGCGGGGTGTCATAAGTGGCCCATGCGTATAACAAGCTTCAGATAATGATAGAGCTGACTGCAGTCTGCAGCGCACATGGCCTCTTAACCTCTTCGGGTTATTTTGGATAAAGATCATGTTTAGCCTTTTCTTCCTTAGCCTCAAGATCACCCTGGTTATGCAGTCTAGCTGAACCGAAGCTTTAGATACATGATAGGACAGGAAGTTGTGTGAAGTGTGAGTTTTCGTTTTAAGTCGCAGTTAGGGTGAATATTCGCTTTAAATTCGGATTCAAACCATGTGACTAAAAGTGGTCTAGTAAAATGTAAAATTTTTTTTTTATAAAATTCCTCATTCATACAGACCCGTAAAACCTCTAAAATCATGATTAATTGACATGATTAATTACCATTTTACCATAATCAATATTAATTATAGAAAATTTGATTAGCCTGTAGATACTCATTTCTGTTGATTAATCTATATTAATTACAGGAAATTTGATTAGTCTGTAAATACCAAGCGGCAACTTCCCGCTCTCCCTCGGGAAGCCAATACGGAAGTAACTGAAACTGCAATTCATCAAAATTCCACTAGTCCTGGCTCCATAATAGAGCAAATTGCAATTTAGCCCACTGTTAGAATGGCCAACTTTACAGCAGAAAAAAAGGTGTTTACAGCCTGGTACAAAGAACGATTTTGGTTCATATAGCAATTATTACCCACCATGACAACTGTGAGGGGGGTGAATTTTTTTATAACTCATCTATTTCCTTTATATTAGGTTATATTAAGTTTGCATAATTAAGGGCGTGGCCACTTGAGTGACAGCTAGGTCGCACTTAATTGTGCTCACAATCCATTCATGTGGCCTCCGTTTCCCATGTGAGTAAAGTTATATACTTGTATACCATCTCTATAAATGTATTTGTTTTATTTAAGGTCATTTATCCCTAATATTTTTCTTTAGACCCGTAAAGCACTCCAGAATGTGACAGATTGATTAGCTGTAGGCTCTAGAACAGTCATCTGAAGCGTTGTCATACAGTGTTATGCCTGGAGTTCATCAATAGTCTTGCATTTACTAACACAGACTATATTAGATGTGTTTGGAAGTAATTCACGTTTTCCTCCTGTAGAAAAACGTCATAAGAACAATGTTTAGTGGCTCAATGTATTACTACAGTGTTTTTAAAAGTCTAAACACTTTATTGATATAGTGTACAGCCAAGCACATGTGGTCAGAACACAAACGAGGTAATAAAGGTAATAAAGTATCAAGCGTTTCTCCCAAAGTAAAGTCTGTCTGCCAGGTCTAAGCAAAGTGCCAGCAGGTGTCTGTAGCTCCGCTCACTCTCCGCCTCTTTGCCCTTGTTTGGTATCCCGCCGTGGGTGCGATGACGCGCGAACAAAATGGCGACGGTTGGCTGCGCCTACTTGTAGCTTCTTTTGCAGTGTTCAGAAACCTATGGGTGACGTCACGGATGCTACGTCCATATATTTTACAGTCTATGGTAAATACTCATTTCAGTCGATTAATCGATATTAATTACAGGAACTTTGATTAGTCTGGAAATACTCATTTCAGTCAATTAATCGATATTAATTACAGGAAATGTGATTAGTCTGGAAAAACTAATTTCAGGCAATTAATCAATAATAATTACAGAAATGTGGTTAGTCTGTAATTTCTCATTTCAGTTAATCAATACCAACTGATGATGTTATCTTCTTGAACTGATTTTCAACAAACATAAATGTCTAAGATTTGATTGGAAAAATATTTTTATTTATGCTCCAAAGATGAACAAAAGTATATATTTTTCTTATTTTGAAGTGAACAAATTGTTTAAACCTGACCCCGGTCGTGAAAACTAAATGAAAGCATCTACACCCCTGAACACCAACGACTGCACTGCAAAAGACCCCTCCATCAAACTGATTAAGTTTGCAGACGACACTACTGTTATCGGCCTCATCCAGAACGGTGACGAGTCTGCATACAGACAAGAGGTGGAGCGGCAGGCGTTATGGTGCAGATACAACAACCTGGAGCTGAACACGCTCAAAACAGTGGAGATGATAGTGGACTTCAGGAGAAACCCCCCTGCACTCCCCCCAATCACCATCATGAACAGCACTGTGGCTGCAGTAGAGTCATTCAGGTACCTGGGCACCACCATCTCTCAGAATCTGAAGTGGGACATTCATATAGACTCTATTGTGAAGAAAGCCCAGCAGAGACTGTACTTCCTTCGTCAGCTGAGGAAGTTCAACCTGCCACAGGAGCTGCTCGTACAGTTCTACTCAGCTGTCATCCAATCCATCCTCTGCACTTCAATCAATGTCTGGTTCGGCTCAGCTGCCAAAACCGACCTCCGTAGACTACAGCGAATAGTCCGGACTGCTGAACGAATCACTGGCACAACCCTTCCTACAATTCAAGAACTGTACTCTTCCAGAGTGAGTAAAAGGGCTCGCAAAATCCCTCTGGATGCCTCACACCCAGCACACTACCTGTTCAAACTGTTACCGTCTGGTCGGCGCTTCAGAGCACCAAGCACAAAAACAGCCAGACACAGGAAAAGTTTCTTTCCTCAGGCTGTCTACCTTATGAACAGTTAAATATTCCCCTACTGTGCAATAAATATGTGCAATACTTTCTCATACGCACTTGTACACAGCACCTTATATCAATATACAATGCAATACTTTCTACATTCGCACTTGTACACAGCACCTTATAACCTGTATATTTATAACAATCTGTACATACAACTCAATATCCAGGTTTCTTGACTAACCGCATCTGTTTAATGTTTATCATTTTTATTTTATTTTTTTCATATTTATTTTGTGTTGTCACTTGTCACTTTATGTACACTGGAAGCTTCTGTAGCCAAAACAAATTCCTTTTGTGTGTGAAGCACACTTGGCAATAAAACTGATTCTGATTCTGATACACTCCAACATAAGAGAGGTACAACATCCACGAAGATTCTCACAGGACATCTCAGAGACACTTCAGGGGGATTCATTTACAGAGGCAGGAATGTTGCTCAGAAACAGCTGGAAAAGAGCATGAGAATAATAAAGGATCAGGGTCCAGTGCATTGCGTAGGATGAGCAGGCAACAAGTGCTCCTTCAGAAGCCTTCCAAAAATATGCTAAGCTCTTTGACTCACCAAGGCTCTGGGTGGACCCAAGTCTTTCCAGTAAGTGATTTTTCCTAATAATATCATGGGACATATTCCACTAGGTTATTTCATTTGCAGTATTGTCACATCAATATAATACATTTTATTTGGACAGCCAAGTGCTCCTTTTAAGAAGTTTGTGAAGTGAATGTGATTAAGTTGCCAGATTGTGAAATGTAAAAACACTATTGCAGAAATCAATCATTCCCACTCATCTACATGTGATTCACACCTTAAGCAGATAACATCATTTTTATGAAATCTGCCCTTCTTCAGTGTTGCTCAAAATATTTTTTCCAGCGGAACATTGAAGGATTTTTCATCAATATCAAAACTGTTGTTTTTTATAAAGCTGAAAAATGGTGATCACTGGCTTTCAAAAAATATCAAATGTATTGTAAAGGTCAGTATTAGAACCAAAGAGCTTAGAATGACCAAGAGGCGACACTCAATAGAATGTTCCATTGCAACAGCAGGGCCCAGCAACAGCCCCGGATTCTGCCATTTTGGAGTAAAAGCAATCGGCTGTCCATTGGATCTGCTGTCGTGATGGCAAGCAGCTGCTTTGTTTTTTATTTATTTATTCAAAAAGCGCATTAAAGCTGAGATACAACCTTAAAGACGAAAGTACAACACTTACTATCACAATCATCAGCACTTTTTATAGTTTATTTTACAGACATATAATATTCTGTTCTGTTCTGTTTCATTCCAAGATGGCCGCCACGTGTTGCCTCTTGGTGATTCTATGCTCTTTGTTAGAACTAAAGCATACACTAATGAGTCTATTAAGTGTTATAAAATTAAAAAAATTTTCTGAGCAAAAGAAAATGACTATTCTGTAGTATGTTTTTACCATGATTTACAGAAGACACCTTCAGAAATGTCATTCAGTGTAACAATAGTGTAAATACCAGTCGATTTATTACATTTTTTTCTTTTTACATTTTAAGCAGTGCAGCCCATTTTGATAATTTACCTCCACTCTACTCTAGTAAAACGTCTAGTTTTTCCCACTTGGCAACAAAAAAATTTATATTATTTTATTTTATTTTATAAAATTTTATCTTGCATTTGAGTTTGAATTGTAATTTGAATATATAAACTCAAATTCATAAAATAAAATAAAAATAATTAAAAAATATATACACTACCGGTCAAACGTTAGGGGTCAGTAGGATTTTTAAATGCTTTAAAATAAGCTTCTCCTGCTCACCAAGGCTGCATTTATTTAATCAAAAATACATTACAAATTGTAAATTTGTGAAATGTTATTGCACTATAAAATAACTGTTCAAAAGTAGTTTAGAATTTAAGTAAATAATTTTTTCCAGTGATTTTAAAGATGAATTTTCAGTTTCATTACTCCAGTCTTCAGAGTCACTTGATCCTTCAGAAATCACTCTAATTATTATTATTATTATTATTATTATTATTATTATTATTATTATTATTATTATTATTATTATTAATGGTAACAGTAATAAAAGCAATAATGACTGGAGTAATAATTTCATTTGAAACTACATACAATAAGTAATAAATAAATATTTAATAAATAAGTATTTAACAATTTATTTATTTTTATATTTAATAAATACCGCCTTGATGAACATAAAAATGACATTAAATTAATTATAAAAAAACTGACCCCAAACTTTTGACCGGTAGTGTATATTTTACTGTAAATAAACCTTAAAAAGTATTCAGGTGTATAATTAGACATTTTTTTCTTTAGAAAACCATTTTTACCAACTTTCATTTATGTGCAATGAAATTATTCAAAACACAAGTGAAGAAGAAAGCAAATAAATTAAAACATCGGCTTGAAAATATTTTTAAAAGTCAGTATTTTAGGCTTAAATATGCATAAATGATTTAAGGAAAGTAAGCAAATAGGTGATTTCAGCCTCAAAACATTTCTTATATACAAAGTTATATAATTAGGAAGGATGTTAGGAATGTTTTTAGAAGATACACCCCAAAAATCAACAAATAAGTAATTAATTAATAATTTAAATAAATAAATGAATAAATAAATAAATAAATAAATTCATTCATTTTCCTTTGGTTTAGTCCCTTTATTCATCAGCGGTCGCCATAGCAGAATGAACCGCCAACTTATCCAGCATAAGTTTTATACAGCGGATGTCCTTCCAGCTGCAACCCAGTACAGGGAAAAATCCATACACACTCATTCTTACACATACACTACGGCCAATTTAGTTTATTCAATTCACCTTTAGCGCATGTCTTTGGACTGTGGGGGAAACCGGAGCACCTGGAGGAAACCCACGCGAACACGGAGAGAAAACTCCACAAACTCCACACAGAAATGCCAACTGACCCAGCCTGGGCTTAAACCAGCAATCTTCTTGCTGTGAGGTGACTGCTAAACACTAAGCCACGACATATAAATAAATATATATACACCTCTGTTCACTCTAAAAATTCTGGGTTGTTTCAATTCAATTTGGGTTTAAATTTGGACAAACCACAACTGTTTGGGTACCTTTTTATTAAATTTTAAGCCAACAGTTGGGTTTGTCCATATTCTTTGCCCCGAAAAAATGTAAGTTGAAACAACTAAGCAATTGTTTTACAGATATGAAGCCTTTATTCTGTCTGATATGGAAGAAACCCTTTTTTCCACTTCCCGTCTTCATGGAATTATCTACTAATGCACTTTTCCTACAAGTTCACTTGTGTTTTGACTGTCTTGACACTTCACTTAGCGGGTGACGATAACTGTTGTCGTACAAAGTGAGCTTCTTGTAACACTGTCCATCCCCAGAGACGCGTCTGTCTGAAGTCATGGGGTTCAGCGGCACCAGACACCCTCCAGTCCAAAACGGGACCCCCAGAAGGAGACCATGCCTAATCTGAAGCTGCCAGCAAATACAGATACAGTAAGCAGCTTGCCTGAGAGCAATCCGCTATTCCACTCCATGACCGATACACTTAAAGCAAGAATAAAGCTTAAATGTCTTCTCTACCTTCCATCTTTCTTCCTCTGCCTGAAATTGCTGGATGCCCTGAATATTCATAACTTCATTTTTTTTTCCTAATAAGCATGCAAAATGGATATCAGAGCACATTGGCTGCCTGACAACAGCAGGCTCTGTGACAAAGAGCGTCTGGAGAGGAAAATGAATGAAAATGAGAAAAGGACAGAGAGAGTCAAGACGACGGCCCGGACAGTTCAAAGGGTGCATTCCTAGCATTTGACAGAGGGTAAATGATGCATTTCAAACTCACATCTATTTCCTCTGTTTTAACGAAGTCGACCGTGAATGCTACTGACTCGCTAGAAATGTTACTAACTGGTCCCATGACAGCAAAGAGAGGTAGAAGTTGTAAAAACAAGCAGAAATCATGCAAGTGGGACTGAAAATCTTTTTTTAATGAGAATACAACATTTAAAAAGAGTATTGAAAGTAAATATCGCAGTCACCTGCATTCTTTTTCTTAATTTTTTTATAAAATGGTCCAAAAATCCCCAAATGATACACTTTTTACCACAAAATTTATATTGAGCAGTCTTCTTTGTGAGAATTGTGGGATATTAAGTTGGAACTGCAGCATTTATAACTTCTGATAAAGTTAAAGAGATATTTTGAATGGTATGAACACGGAGAACAATAACAGAACTATTGTTATTCACTGATACATGTAGGTCTTATGAAGTTATTTGTAGACCTTAAACAGATGGTTTGCCTTAAAAAAACAATTCAGTTATATTTCCTGTATTTAAACATATGCATGCAGGTGTGTATACTCACACACACACACACACACACACACACACGCACACACACGCACACACACGCACACACACACACACACACACACACACACACACACACACACACACACACACACACACACACACACACACACACACACACACACACACACACAAATATGCAAAATTTAATACAAAAAAAATGTAAAAACAAAAATGATTTTCCAGATGGCCAGAATACTAATAAATTATATTTACTATTTAAAATATGTGCTTACTTGTGAAGCAATTTAAGCTGGGGAAAAACATTTAATTAGACTTTACTAAATGAATTTTAAAATGTAAGTGGTTTTAAGGTGAGATATATATATATATATATATATATATATATATATATATATATATATATATATATATATATATATATATATGTGTACACACAATTGAAGTCAGAATTATTAGCCCCCCTGAATTATTAGCCCCCCTGTTTATTTTGTTCCCCAATTTCTGTTTAACAGATTTTTTCACCATTTCTAAACATAATAGTTTTAATAATTCATTGCTAATAACTGATTTATTTTATCTTTGCCATGATGACAGTAAATAATATTTGACTAGATATTTTTCAAAACACTTCTATACAGTTAAAAGTGACATTTAAAGGCATCACTAGGTTTACTAGGTTATCTAGGCAGGTTAGGGTAGGGTTAGGTTAGATCTCAAAACATTTTTTAAACATAATATTTTTACTTTGATGACAGTATAATATCTCTTTAGTAATTTCGCAATATACATTAGTAGTATTCAGCTTATAAATACGTTATTAGGTTAAATATGTCATTAGGCTAATTAGGCAAATTATTGGTTTACATCGGTCTGTTCTGTAGCAAACAACTGCTTAAAGAGCACCTATGATGAAAATCATCTTTTGTAAGCTGTTTGGACAGAATTGTGTGTAGGTATAGTGTGTCTACAGTCATATTGGAGTGATAAAAAGACCATAAGTGTCTTTTTTTAATTTCCTGACGTTAAAATAGGATCCAAATCCCTCCCATTTTGAGGCCTACTGCAACGTGATGTAGGAGTACGGTTTCCCTACCCACCAAATTGATTGGCAGCCGCGTATTAACATGTCTCCGTAGTAATGCGTAATAATATTAACAAGCAGGACGTGGGCAATGCAACTGGGATTAAAAGATCTGTTCAGCTCTCCGTGATCATCAATCATCATCAAATGTGATCAAGAATGAGTTTTACAAGTTTAAAACGTTTTTAAAACAGTGCATGTTTGTTATGAATTACAGTGATTTTACCGTCTAGTTTACCACCACAGCCATGTCAGTACAATTATAAAATAAGATGCTTCAAGCTCGGTTTGTGGACGTTAAATCAGGTTTATTCTGTACATTAACATGACGAATATCCATACAGCAGTAAATAATAACATGTCTCCAATCACATTTGTGTGCAAAAACAGTACAAAGTTAAACGCAACTGCTGTGTGTGTGTGCATGCGTGAACAACATTGTGTGTGACTCATCGTTGCAACAACAACAACAACATCAAATAATCATTGGGAAAGTTCTTATTGTAGTA
The DNA here is from genome assembly GCF_903798145.1 of Danio aesculapii. Taxonomy (NCBI): domain Eukaryota; kingdom Metazoa; phylum Chordata; class Actinopteri; order Cypriniformes; family Danionidae; genus Danio; species Danio aesculapii. The sequence continues at coordinate 20,353,964 of NC_079459.1, read as the reverse complement.
TTTCTCACCAACGTTAGGTGAGATCTGCTTCCTTCGTGTCTGTCACTGTGCTGTTTATCTGACTGAGATTGAGGCACACTCTGACAGGCACGTGGGAACGGTGGGCGGGGAAAACTGGCATTAAAGACACAGGAAACAAAAACAGCTACATTGTATTTAGAGAAGAAAATTCAAATGTTCTGAAAGGAATTAAATAATAAATAATCTGATGGGTGTTTTGAGCTGAAACTTTACACACACATTTTGGAGACACAAACAGGTAAAATAAGTGTCTTTAAAGAAAAGAAATAAGGCTTTCTCCATAATAAAAGCTTTTATAGGAAATAGGGCTGCACGATATTGGAAAAATCTGACATTGCGATATTTTGTTTTGCTGTGATATTTATTGCGATATAATAACAATTTCGCCATAAGCTTTAATAGCTCTATTTGTGAAAAATCATTCATTTAGATTGGTTGGGTTGATTTTGTAAGGATGTGAATTATCTATAAAATAAAAAATGCAAGAATAAATACAAGCAAAGAAAAAAGTAATCAAACAGTTCTTTATGGTTTTCCAGAGAGCCAAAAACAGAATGTGTAGAACAGAATACTGTAAAATAAAGACTGTAAAGTGTTTATTGTGTTACGACCTTCATTTAAGCCTAGGGGTTTTGTTCGGAGATGTAACAAAGAAGGCTCAAATTTTTGGTAAATAGAGTGAAGATTCAGCACAAAGTTTCAAAAAAATAAACATTAGAATTTATTTAATAGAAATTTAGGAACTTTAACAGAAACTAGACATCAAACTGAGTGAGTATAGCCTTAAACAACAAACAGAAAGCAACTAACTAAGTTTAGAGGACTAGAAAACCTAAAGCAAAAATCAAAGATGAAAATCAACAACATAAACTTCCCTGAGCTTTCTCTCTCAACATGAAACAAGTAAAAAGATATACAAAATAAAATAAGGCACTCACCCTTTAGTCACACTTGGAAGCATATCTCAAATTAAATACAGAAAATAATAAACACCACAGATGTAATGGAATGGAGGCACAATAATGTTAGTTTGGCATTAAGGATTAATCCAACTACCACAAACACAAGTGAACAATGTCACAAAAAGCAACTTTTACTCACTGGGGAGAAGTGTTCCTCAGCTCAGTAGCTTCAGAAGGCAGTATTTATAGCCAAACCACTTGAATAAATATTATTATTTAATAAATCAGTAATTTTTCTTCATTGAAGTAACAAATGTTTTATGTTATCGTGCCTGAATGCTTTACACTTTCTTGAAGGGTCCTTAAACACATACAACTGACAAGTTTTACTCTGTTATGGTTATGCAATGACTCCACAAATCTCATGTATACTCAATTGTTGATCGATTATAATCCCAACTTAACATTGCATATCCTGTGATGTGACTATTATGAACACACACATAGCCATATCGATATATTGTGCAGCACTAATAGGAAAAATTGTATATACCGCATTTGGGAAATTTAACAAACAAAGCCACTGGTCCCACAAACTTTCCCAAAACCCCACTTCCACTCCTCACAGAAAGCAGGAATCTGCTCCCAAATCTGCTCTAAATCTATCTGGTCCACATTTATCTGTCTTTTGTTGCCAGTTCTGAGACTGCTGAATGGTGCTGGGTCACAAGGGCAAGACGTCTATTCCTGCTTGGGCTCAGGGGGGTAGAGAAAGCATGGCGGGCTCACCGGTCTGATATTTTTGGAGGAGCGAGGACCCCCCTTTCACCCTCCCTTTTCCTTTTCCTCTTCTTTAAAACCCAAATAAAGTATGTGATGGATGAGCGAACAGAGGCGACACCTCCCCCATCAATCAGACTGAGGCGAACCCCCTCACGGCCTCTGGAGGACCAATCCGCGCGCCCCCCACATCACACACATGCACCGCTCCGGCGGATCCCGAAACAAAATTATGTACAATTGCCATAACCCAGACAGGAAGGGGAATGGGTGAAAACGGCCAGGAAGAAAGGAAGAAAATGAGAAAGGAGGAGACGCAGGCAAGAAAAAACACAGCAGCAAATGGTCCTGGTTAGCAGCAGAACAGAGGGGTCTTCTGAGTCTCTGGGCTGCAGGGGGACCAAACTCCCCTTTATTGTACAGGGGTGTGTGTTCGGCATGGTGCATGTGTGCACACACACCAACTACAAGGAGGTGAATTCCAACACAGTGGCGTCATCAGAAGAAAGGCAACTGGTGCAGGAACAACATACCTCGCACTAAGACACTTGAACATGAAAAAACACTGCACAATTTGCACATGCAGTAATTCGAAGGGAAAAATGTAATCATTTCAGGCCCTCGCACATGGGGTTTTCCCCGAACTGGATAATACAATAACGGCAAGGTTCTTGCTAGTCACATTGTTCGCTTTCTTACATAAGTGTCTGTAACTACCACCATGTGTAAAGATGAAACAGCATTAGCTCCTCCACAACAATGACCACGAAACATGACAGAGAAGAACAGCAAACAAACCCCCAGCAGAACCAAAAACTTGGTCTCTTCTGCCCTCTCAGAGCAGGCGGAGGCGCCCGCTGGAAAACTATTCCCAATAACTGTTTCCACACCTTGCTGTCATCCAAACTGCGGGGCTATTATAAACCACAGAGAACAGAGAAGGCATTGAATGATGAAAATAGATGGACTCGAGGTGAACTTCACAATAAGTGGCTGAAGTACAATGACATTACGGCCGTACCAAGTTTACCCAGCCAAGCTCAAAGATTGGCGTCTCGGTGAAAGCAGGTAGCATCTTCCTAAGGAATGCGTACCTGGAGATTTACAAAGGTCAGTCAGGTGATGTCGGGGCCAAAATAAGGCCAACACACTTTTCAATTCATCTTCATTTCTGTAGCGCTTTTACAATGTAGATCGTGTCAAAGCAGCTTAGCATAGAAGTTCTAGTAAATTGAAACTGTGTCAGTCCAGTTTTCAGAGTTGAAGTTTTTTTGAAGTTTAGTTCAGTTCAGTGTGGTTTAAATTAAATCCAAACACTGAAGAGCAAATCCATCAATGCGCAGCTCCACAAGTCCCAAACCAAGCAAGCCAGTTGCAACAGTGGTTAGGAACAACACTTCACCAATTGACCAAAGTGAAACTTTGAGAGAAACCAGACTCACTATAGAAGAACTAGTAAAATTTGGATGAAATTCTGCAGTTAGGAGCATCCACTCTTAATGGTGAAGCACTGCATTAAGCACAGTTTTGTTGGTCAGTAAACCAAAACCAACTTGGACCCAATACAAAACTCAGTGGGACATCAAAGGACTTCAATAGAGCTATATATTGCATGTTCAATAGATTTATATAGTGCATGTTCTTCGATAGATTTATATTTGGGCAGTTGTGGCCTAATGGTTACAGATTCTCATGTGGGGGCGGTGAGTAAAAACTTCCCCTTTCAATACCTACAACTGAGGTTCCTGTGATCAAGACACCTAACCCCTGTTGTATGCTTTGGTGGTGCTGTGTGCACATGGATGGGTGGAATGCAGATCACAAATTCACAGTATGGGTTTCGATACGTGGCCATCATGTAACTTAAATAATAACTGGATTTCACTCGTGAAAATTCCTCAAAATATGTCTGAACCTTAATCTGATCACTGGTGCTAGAAACACCAATATCATGGATTTGATTACCATGGTATGTTTACTTTGAATGTAAGTCAATTCAGACAAAAGTGTCTACCAAATGCATAAATGTAAATAAATGTCTCAGTTCATAAGCATGACCTTTCCAATATGACTTGATCACTGTACCATTTATAAATATTTATTTGTAGAAGAACTGGAGGTTTTGACATCATTCGGAAGAAACTCCAGACAAGACCTTTGGAGAGAGTTTCAAGAACTTTCCAGAAATGCTGAACACCTTCAAACAACCTTTGGGGATTACTTAACGGGTATTCTAAATAACCTGCTAATCATGCACTACTGCTCAGATATTTCAAATGTTTTACCTCAAGAACAAAAAAAGAACTCCCAAAACAGGAGTCCTCAGAATTCCAGGTGACAACAGTTGATTCTATTTGTTTAGAATCAGAGGAGAGACCATACATACACAACATTAAATGATGGCAAACAGCTGCAAACATTTTCCATTTGAAGTGAAACATTCCTCCAGAAGGCCCTTTCTACTTTCTGCAGGCTTCCTCTCGTTTCCATGTGGTATTTGTCCCCAGCTGAGCTCCAGATACTGCAAGAGCTGCAAACTTTCCCAAGAATACCATCCAACCGCATGGCGTTCCCTCATGTTTTCTCTCACTCCTTTTCTGTCCACCCCTATCTCTCTTGTTATGTCCTTCACTCTCTCCTCCGACAGGACTCTGCCCGGATCTATTGCTCCGAGAATGCTGCTTCAGCGGCAACACTTAGCATTTGTTTTGAAATGTCAAGTTACTGTTTGCATTTCTCGTAGGATCCATTTTTATTCCTTATGCTTGTCCAAACCTGGACACATAGATCAAACTCTGACAGTCAGCATTTGCTTTATCTTTTTTCAGAATGGCAAAATATGATCCGTATTTAAAAAAAATACTACACTGCTGTCTGGGGCGAACATGAGGCTCATCTCAACTATGTAAGTACAGTTGTAGAAGGCACAAGATTGTCATTGGAACACAAATGCTCAAAAAAAACTTATAAAGTACTCCATCCACTAGAGGGTGATGTTTGTAATCCCCAAGACTGGGATGAGAGAGACACTTTATAAGGACCGTCATGTCATTTGTTCATGCTTCTATATTCCCCAAAATGTTACCTTTGAAAGTAGAATTGAATCAAACTGCAATAATAATTATCTTCTATACAGATACAGAGGGGTCAGTAGTTTTTACTTGTCCTGCAGATATTTCTACACAGTTTATCACGTAAACCTCAACATGAAAGTGCAGTGGTTACAGGAAGTCCCTGTATGCACTCAATGAACTATAAACTGTGTGTGGGCATGCAATTTGGTAAAACCTAAAAATAGTTTTAGCTTCATCTAAATTAGACAATTACATAATGTGGGTGTTGTGATGAGATCTTCATGTTTATACATTACAGGAACCCAGGTCGGAACACCAGAAAGGTCTAAATAGCTAGTTTTGTTTGACAGTCATACAAAACGAGAACAAAAGTTTCTCAGAATAGAATAAAATCCCCTCCTCAAGGGTTTGCAGTGTGAGAAAGATATTGTATTGTATTTGGTTTTACACTTTTAACTCATCACCTTTAGAAAGGGAAAATAGAGTGAGTGAGAAAACAAGCTGCTTTCTCGTGTCAAGAAACCCCAAATGAATAAGCCTGTGGTCATAAATAACCTTGGAATAATGGTGGGGATGTTTAATGAAGGCATCGGTCATCTGTTGTAAACATGGAATTCACCTGCTCACTCGATGAAGCTACAAGGTATCAGTGAAAGAACTTGATGAATGTTCTTTGTTCATTGTAAGCATAGTATGACATCACATTGTGTTTAGCACTTCTAATCTATTTTGATGCGCAGCTCCCAAAATGTCAGCCAACTGCGAAGCAAAGATCACTGCTGAATACTGAATGGTGTGTCCATTGAGTTCTTGGTGACAGAAAGAATACAGCTCTTTGAGTGTTATTGTCTTAATCTACACTCGAATACCTCATGGTGATTTGATATTAGATATTTTGGGGGCACATTCATGAAACAGGACATTTAGTTGCATAAAAGCTGCATCTGAGGACATATTGTCCGAAAGACCTTCAGAAAGCGTTAATCTCTCTGCCCTGCTTCCCCCGGCATTCTTCATCTATAGACAATTGTACTCTTACCCTAAAACGGGCCTTCTCTTCCACAAGACTGAATTGTATAATGTGGGACTCCCAGCTACTGTAGCTACATTTAGGTTTAAGATCAGGGGTTTCCAAACTTGTTCCTGAAGGACCACTGTCCAGAGTTTAGCACTGACCCAAATCAAATACACCATTAAATAATTAACTAATTAAGGTCAAATTAAGTAACTGTACTATGGACCGGGTTTAGGGCCACTGCAATCAGATACTATACCAAAGTTGGCAACCCGGGTGTCTTACAGACTGTACCAAAATTACGAGAGTTTTCCAAGAGAAATAACAAAATGGGAGGGTGGCGGGAGATGGGTCTAAAATACGGGACACTCCTTGGAAAAACGGGAGTGTTGGCAGGTATGGTGGGGTTAGGTATGCCCATTAAATGCATTGCATGCAGCGCACCTTGCAACTATGGAAGTATATCGTGGTCAATTTTCAAATGCAATTGCAAATAGGACACACAATGACTGCCACATTTCAAATTAAAAAGTATTGTCCATTTGTAAATGCATTTCCCATGTTTTATGAGCTATGGGCCTGACATATCTAAATAGCAATATTAATATTTGCTTTTTCTTTTTCTCAGAGTTGTGCATGTAACCTGCCAAAACTTTAATGGAATCGCAAATCCTTTTGCATTTGAGTTTCTGATGCCTACACTGACACCTGTCATTTAAATGACAGGGGAGGGGCTATTTTATTGGGCGTGTTTGTATTGGAAAGTGATGTCACCCACAATCAATGTGTTTACAGTTTGCGCAGCAGGTTGATGACAGCTCATGCGATACAGATTTCCTTTTACTTAGAATCCATTTCATTTTGAACACCTTAAATGAGTTCCTTAAATAGGATTTGCAATTGCATTTGAAAATTAGCCAGGATATACTTCCATATGCGACTGCATCAAGTCTGCATCAAGTCTGCATCCAGACCCCTCTCAATCAAAAAAATTCACAGCGAACATTGGCGTCAAAACACAACAATCGGTTACAGTTTTGTCCTAATAGAAACATACTAAAAGTGCAAAACTGGAGTTGAATACCACTGATCAAGACTGTATCCTTTACAACATCAGCTATCCAGATCTAGACTCATGAATATGATCTAGACTCAGCTCATTAATATATATGTCAAGAAGAATAAACACAGATTTCAAGGTGTACCTTATAAGTACTGTTTTTGTGTCATGTTTAGCCCCCATTTGCCTTCAAAACTGGCTCATTCTGCCACATCCCAAATGTCCCATGGCTGCCATTTGAGTACATGAACTAGTTTGAGATGATTTAAACTGTGACATGACACATTCAATGTGTTGTGTCTTTAGTAAAATGAATTTGCTAATTTGAGTGTGCTTTCACACCTGCCTCATTTCATTTAGTTGAATCACACTAGAGTTTTTTATTCCCATTTGGTGTGGTTTGTTTGGCAATTGTGAATGCAGCAACTGCATTCCAAAATTTGGACCAAACAAGCATAACAAACATGTTTAAATGAACACTGGAGCAGTTCATTTGTGGTAAGAACATGATCCAAACTCATACATCACCCAATGGCAAAATGTACTGCACATTTTTGGCCTAAGCCAGCTGCCTTCACTATTTGCAGTGCATTTACACATTGTTTTTAAGCTCTAATATTTCTAATAATTTTTGTCCAAAGTGATGCATGCAAACTTTACAGCGCAGTTGTCTCTTCATACCAACAACTGTTTTGATGACTCCCAAAAGTAGACTCAGAGAAAAGAGGAATAGCTGGGAGTTCTTTAGGAAGAATGGGCGACACTGTAGCTCAGTGGTTAGCACTGTCATCTCACAGCAAGAAGGTCGCTGATTCGAGTCCTGGCTGGGCCAGAAGGCATTTCTGTGTGGAGTTTGTATGTTCTCCCCGTGTTCATGTGGGATTCCTTCAGGTGCTATGGTTTCCCCCACACTCCAAAGACATGCACTATAAGTGAATTGGGTAAACAAAATTGGCAGTAGTGTATGAGTGTGTGTACAAATGCGAGAGTGTATGGTTGTTTCCCAGTTCTGGGTTGCAGCTGGAAGGGCATCCGCTGTGTAAAACATATGCCGGAAGTGTTGGCAGTTTATTCTGCTGTGGTGACCCCTGATAAATATAGGACTAAACTAAGGGAAAAATTTTAGGAATATTTGCACACGTTAATTCTGACAAATAAAAAAAGAAGTTTAGGAAATACGTTCAATGACAATTTGGCCATTGAGTGATGTGGATGTTCTCACAAGACTGCATTTTTGTTCATTTCAACTGGTTCAGAGAGTTATGACTGTGATTGTCTGTGAATGTCATCGCATTACCGCTGTGTACCACTGTTCACTTAGTGCAAACACAGATAGACAGACACTAGGGCATTTTTAAGCTGCGTCTATCAGCTGATCCATCAGCTCTTATGTCAGCTCATTGATAGATTGACGCAGATTTAAAAACGCTCCAATGTCTGTGTATTTGTGTTTGCACTTGGTGAACAGTGGTGAGGAATGGTAAACCAATGACCTTCATGGCCAATCAAATTCACATCTTTTAAGCACATGAACAAAATGGCCAATCAGCTGTGTTTAAGAACATGCTGAACAGCGCTCAAATATTATTGGGAAATGAAGGTTTTTAAAATTTCAGTACCAAATGGTACCAAAGTCAAAACGAAGTCGTTACTGTTTTCCTGGCCTTTCAACCAGCTTGAATCAGTCTAACCCGGGGGTGTCCAAACTCCTGGAGTACCGCTGTCCTGCAAAGTTTAGTTCCAACCCCAATCAGACATATCTGGGCTAGCCAATCAAGCTCTTACTAGGCTTTCTAGAAACATCCGTGCAGCTGTGTTGAGGCACGTTGGAGCTAAAATCTGCAAGACACCAGCCCTGCAGGACTGAGTTTAGGCACCCCTGGTCTAACCATTCTTCTCTTGCACCACCATATTCACCCAGAGAACTTCCACTAACTTGATAATTTCTCTCCTTCAGACCATTTTCTGTAATCCTCAGAGATAGCAGCACATAAAAAAATCCCAACAGATCAGCAGTTTCTGAAATACTGAAATGACCAGCTAGTCTGGCACCAACAAGCGTACCACGTCACCAACCAAGCCACCTAAATCACCTTTCCTTTCCCATTCTTATTCTTCTTGACCACATCTACATGTCTAAATGAGACGCTGCCAAGTGGATTAACAAGCAGTCAAACAAGTGTACCAAATAAAGTGGCCAGTTAGCGTAGCCCACAAGTCCCTTCTGTTGCAGTTCCCATCAGATTAGTGGAAACTGATGGTAAAAGCACCAACAGATGGACAAACTGACTGAAGCTCAGCAGCTGTTTGGCCGGTTTAAGATGTGGTTAGGCAAGAGGGCAGGTGATAGACTACATAACAACAGTGCAGACACACATGAGCGGTAAACTGATGAACACAGTCAGGCATAAGCAGATAGGCTCTCTTTAAATAGGTTTTCAATTCAGAATTCCCCTAAAATTTCAGACCCCCCAGGCAAATAAACAGAGAAGGAAGTTAGAAGCAAATTCAAAAGGACACAAAATAATCATTTGCATTCACTCGCAGGTCTCTTGAGCACTGAACTGTTGAAAAAAGAAAACAGCAACAAGCTCTCCAGCTACATGATATGACAGCATGATAGATTCAGGATTAATTGCATTATGTAATTTGCCATCTAAGATCACAATTAAGTCAAAATAATGAAATCCTAAAATTCTGCAACAGTTCATTTTGGAAAAGATATGATAAAATTCTGAGTTAAATCACAACCGATGAAGGAAATGCACCGAAATGATAAAGTTCTTTTTATAGATGCTTTGATAATGTGATGAATTCTCTGCCGTTATAAATATATGTCGTCAAAATCTATAACCACAGGCTTGAGTCATTGTAAAGTTTGGTCAAATCCTCCAGTTATTGGATCTGTTAACCTACATTTAAACAGAACTGGCTTTTATCTTCAAGGTCCATCTGTATGAACTCATTTTAAATTGAAATTCATTTAAATGCATCCAACCTGTTGGCTGGAACTGGTCTATCTGCTTGGGCAATCAACAAGACCCCTTTATTTGCCTTTTTGATAATTGCAGGAATGTCTGGAATCGTTATCGTTAAAGAAACATGGTTTTCTCGGTTACCCGGTAGGCTAATTGTCCGTAGCTTATGCATATGTGAGTTCTTGTGCCAAAAAGTTTTTATCGCAAACACAAAACAACTGAGTTTTGATCTCTATACATGCTGTGGAGTGTTTTGTTTGCACAAAGTGCTCAATTTGAACCTCACAGTGAAGGATTATGTATGATATAAGACAATGATATACAATTCTCTCTCAAAACATTTAGATATTTAGATTATATATTATTTAGATATATATTTACATATATATTTTAATAGACAATGTTAGATTTACATTATTTCATATAAAAATACATTTGATTTCTTAAATATTTCCTCATTTTCACTTTATTTAACCTTGTTTTCTACAATTACTATAACTATTTGCACATAACAAATTTATTAAACCTTGTTCTCTACAAAACTATATGCACATATAACAAATGGTAAAAAGCACACTAATAAATCTCTTTGATAACAGTAATTTCATTACTGAACAAATATAATAACATTAAAAAATATCAAATTAATTCAAACTATTAACAGTATATATTTATACTATTACATCAATTGATTTTTATTTATAATGAAGATAATAATAAACATTCTATTACAGCCTTATATATTCATTGTTATTATTATTGTTGTTATTATTATTATTATTTTTTTTTTTTTATTAATTTATTTATTAATTTCATGCAATAACAGTCATGACCATGCTATTTTAAAAATGTATATATTTAAAGTATTATTACATACATTTTATATACATAGAATAATATATAATATATAGAATAGAACTCTACTATTGTGTATGATGTTAGATATTTGTGTATAAACTGTGTAACCTTGACACATGTCCAACTGCTCGTTAACGCAAATTTCAAATCAGCCAATCACATGGCAACAACTCAATGCACTTAGGCATGTAGACATGGTCAAGACGATCTGCTGCAGTTCAAACCGAGCATCAGAATGGGGAAGAAATGTGATTTAAGTGGCTTTGAACGTAGAACGGTTGTTTGTGCCAGACGGGCTGGTCTTCAGAAAACTGCTGATCTAATTTTCACGCACAACCATCTCTAGGGTTTAAAGAAAATGGTCAGAAAAAGAGAAAATATCTAGTGAGCGGCAGTTCTGTGGGCGCAAATGCCTTGATGCCAATAGCCAGACTGGTTCGAGCTGATCGAAAGGCAAAAGTAACTCAAATAACCACTCGTTACAAACAAGGTATGCAGAAGAGCATCTCTGAACGCACATCATGCCGACTCTGCTACAGCAGCAGAAGACCACACCGGGTGCCACTCCTGTCAGCTAAGTACAGGAAACTGAAGCTACAATTCATACAGGCTTACCAAAATTGGACAATAGAAAATTGAAAAATCATTGCCTGATCTGATGAGTCTCGTTTTCTGCTGCGACATTTGGATGGTAAGATCAGAATTTGGCGTCAACACCATGAAAGTATGGATCCATCCTGCCTTGTTTCAATGGTTCAGGCTGCTGCTGGTGGTGTAATGGTGTGGGGGATATTTTCTTGGCACACTTTGGGCCCATTAGTATCACAGCCAACCTGAGTTTTGTTGCTGACCATGTCCATCCCTTCATCACGTCTAGCAGGATAACGCATCATGTCATAAGGTGCGAATCATCTCAGACTGGTGTCTTGAACATGACAATGAGTTCACTGTACTCAACTGGCCTCCACAGTCACCAGAACTCAATCCAAAAGAGCACCTTTGGGATGTAGTGGAACGGGAGATTCACATCATGGATGTACAGCCGACAAATCTGCAGCAACTGCGTGATGCTATCATGTCAATATGGAGCAAAATCTCTGAGGAATATATCCAGTACCTTGTTGAATCAATGCCACAAAGGATTAAGGCAGTTCTGAAGGCAAAAGGGGGTCCAACATTTACAACAATCTACTACAGCTTTATTGTGATTACTATCGTTATTAATTAATTAATTAAATAATTGTGTTCAATTACTGTCACGTGACCATGCTATTTTAAACTTTATGAGGACAGACATTTTGATTGACAGGTAAAGGGTTAAATCGGGAACTGCTTTTTGTGCCAATGACAAGAACCTCGAAACCACATGAAGTCTCGCCTGGATCCAATAATTCTGAGAAAATGCCTTTGCTCGTTCATTCTCCATGCAGTCCAAAAAATAAAAGTGTGCGTTCAATGGTAGAGTGAAGGGGCTCTTCTTTTCTGACTGCACTTCTCATTACACTGTAAATATGATGTGGTTTAGAAGAGAGAGCCAGTGCATATGGAGCTGTATGTGCGCCGCTGTCTGAAGTGTGTTCAGAAACCACTGATACACACAGAGCTTTATTATACAGATCCAGACATGGACGGGGGACGTTTTGGATGGTCCAGGTTGAGTTTGGATTCGTTTAGTGATGAAGAATCCTAAACCCAGCAGAACAATTCTGTGTGGACTTGAAGAATGAGACGTAGACAGAGATAATACTGTAATATCATTAGTAGATTAGTAATGAGTTAACAATGGCTAACTGACTAAGGAATATAAATAAACTGCAATATTATGGATCTTCTAGTTACCAAGTGAACCATGTAAGATCATATTCTGTAATAATGAATATACTTTTATTCTGTTTTAAATTAGTTGTATGGATAGTTATCAAGATAAAATTCTAATGGAAAACAGTATTATACAATTTAAAACGTAGCCATATTACATTTATATATAATCGATTATTTAATGCATATGTAATCATATAAGGGTAACACGGTGGCTCAGTGGTTAGCCCTGTCACCTCACAGCAAGTGAGTTACTGGTTCGAGTCCCGGCTGGGTCAGTTGGCATTTCTGTGTGGAGTGTGTATGTTCTCCCTGTGTTCTTGTGGGTTTCCTCTGGGTATTCCGGTTTCCCCCACAGTAATAAGACGCTGCTTTATTCCTGATTGTCACGTGACCTTCGCGCGTTTTTAATGGAAAATTATTTAAACATTACAGCATTCATAAAGAGATTTATTGTTTTTCCCATTTTCAATATATATACTATTCATAAAGACTTTACAAACATACAATGCACAATACAAATAAAACAGATTTTAATATGAATTTCAGCAAATAAACATCCTTAATGTGTTTATGCCTTTATTAAGATTTTCATGGTAATGTTTATATTCACCGTTTCATTTAGGGAAACTCTTGAGATAAATAACTTATATCTCTGAACATTAATAATGAACCTATATAAAATGCTGCACTTCCCACCTCCAGTCGCAATGACTTCTGGGACTTCAAGAGCGAGTTCAGTGCTCAAGTCTGCATCGGTGCGTTCTCGATATCAAGAACTTTCACGCGTCCTCCGTTCTTGCGGTCTTGAGTGTTGGAAATGAACTTTGGCAGTTAATGATGACGTTTCACAAGAAAACAAGATCGCTGAAGAATGCATATTGAGAAACAGCCACAGTAAATGTGCAGAGCTGGTGGTCCTCCAGCAACGTGGTTGAGAAAAACTGAATTAAGGGACTTAGCCAATAGAAAATGATTGAATGAACAATCATATTCATCGTTTCTATTAAAATATTTTTTAATGCAAAAGATATAATGAATACAATTACAATATTATATTTTTGTTTGTATTTTAAATATTTATTTTATATTTGATATAATTATTTATTAAATATATATGTAGTTATAGTGACATATTTGTATATAAATGATAATAGATAATAATAACAATATATATTTTATACACTGTGTGTGTATGTATATGTATCTTTTACATAAAAAAAAAAAAAATATATATATATATATATATATATATATATATATATATATATATATATATATATACATACATACACACATACATACATACATACAATATACAATGAATACAATTACAATGTTACATATTTGTTAGTATTTTATATATTATATTTTATATTAAATATATGTATTTAATATCATGTTTTATATATTGTTATATATTTCATTTATTGTTTGTATATTTATATAAATAATAATACTACATAAATAATAAAATATTGAACTAATTAAGTATAGTTTTATAAACATCATATAGAAGCATGTACTTATAAATGTACTACTTATCATTCTAAAATGATTCTACAAAATATTATGAAATTAATATATATATATATATATATATATATATATATATATATATGTTTCATTCAATTAGTATTTTACTTTAAATATAAAATGTAATCAAATTCATATATAGAACTATAGAATGATAAACTTTTATTTATAGAACTATTGAATGAGTTTGCATGTCCTCCCCATGTTTCCTCCGGGTGCTCCGGTTTCCCCCACAGTGCAAAGACATGCGCTGCAGGTGAATTGGTTGACCTAAATTGGCTGTAATGTAAGTGTGTGAATGAGTGTGTATGGATGTTTCCCAGTACTGGGTTCCTGCTGCAAGGGCATCTGCTGCGTAAAACATATGCTGGATAAGTTGGCAGTTCATTCAACTGTAGGGACCCCAAATGAATAAAGGGACTAAGCTGAAGGAAAATGAATGAATGAAATATAATTTTGTGTGTGAGGGGGGGTTGGGGGGGGGGGGGGGGGGTTGTAGTCACTGTACACTACATAAATGAATATCTTTTTTATCACCTGAATTATATTAACATACAATTACAAGCACTTATACACACTTACAACACGTCTTACAAATGGGTTGTATTGCACATCCATAAAATAACAATCAAACAAAATCTGTGTCTTATAATGTAACTGGAGCTCTGTTCATTTCCTGTCCCGGAGCGTCACTCGTGAGCTGATTGTGCAGATGATATATAAACGATTAGAATTACAATCGGCGGCTATCCGACTTTCCGACAGCACAATGGCAGAAACTGAACCACCCACTTCACATTTCCAGCACCTTTGGGCCCGAACACAGGTGACTGTGCAGATTTGACACCGTCTGAGTGGACGACACGTGTCAAATTACACCCAGCAAAACACTCAGCAAGCGTGACCTGACATCCCAAAATACTCTCGACATGACTGAAGAAAGGAATGGATTGCGAACGTGAGTGTACGTTTCTCCTTTAATCAACTAAACATAATGCATATCCGCCGCGCTCAGGCATAATAAGGAGCCGGCAGCCACAACAATTGTTTTGCTCCCTTAAGGTTTCTCGAACAAAGGTCCCTCTCGTATCAATATTGGTCAGGGGAGCCTCCTGCGCCTGCAGAGGCTCAGTATTAAATTTGGGCTCTTTGTGCGGCGGGGGATTTCCAGCCTGTGAAACGGTGAGATGGATGGGAATGGGCTTTGCTCCTCTGGGCAGAGTTACTGTCGCCGTGTGGGAAAAAGACTCTCTCTCGCTCGCTCTCACACCAGTCGGCAATGACTGTCTCGCTCTTCACTTTAAGCATAACTCAATCTGTTTCTCAGTGATCATCTACTTTAGGAGTAGAGAGTGCAGATGCAGTTGGTCGATCATGTGAAGAAGCAAATGAGAGCAGCTTCTTTCTCTAAAATCCTAAGAAAATTTCATAACTATTTTATATTTTGGATAAGTCCCCTAGAGTTAAACAGTTGAGTTTTGCCATTTTTTTATCCATCCTCCAGGTTTGTTGGGATCACATTTAGCTTAGCTTAGCATAGATAATTGAATCAGATTAGACCATTAGCATCTTACTCAAATTCAAAAAAAGAGTTTTGACAATTTTCTTATTTAAAGATTGACTATTTACATAGACTGCGTCTAAACTGCCTACTACTCAGTAGGTACTGCTTTTGAATCTGAATTGAAAAGTACATTCTATACAGTATGAATGTGAGTATGAATGGAACTCGGACGTACTACATCCGCCATTTTGTCATAATTATGTGACCTACCCTCGGCAGTTACATCGCTTCACTTCCATTCATAAATTCTTTCATGGGGCATCGGATGCACACTTCAGAATCTCGCCGGAAGTAGTAGGTCATCTGGTTACTTCTCGCATAGTTTTTTTCGAATTCTATGAATTTGGACATACTACTCGGCTCACATACTGTTTCTAACATCTATATAGTATGGAGGTATGCGGTTTCGAACGCAGCCAATGTGTACATTTTTAATTATGCTAAATGATTGTAACTTGTCAGACTGCACGAACATGGCTCCCATGTCACACTGCAAGATCTCAGCTGTCATACTTTCAGGATGAACGACAATGAAGACGTGCCAAACATTAAAGAAACTCAAACAGAGTTTGACGTCGTCCATCTGGGACACTTTCACAATCCCGCGTTCTGAAATAATTCCTCACAGCAAACTTAAACAATCTGTAGCCGCAATTCTGCACACAGCATGCCTCAATAATGAAATTTGGACGAAAAAAAAAACTCTTTTGACACTTTCCTGTGGTGGTTTGAAGTTGTCGTCACCAGATTCGACGCTCCTATTGGTTCTTGCTTTGTCGCAGGTTGCAGCTGTTGTCACAATCCAGCAAAGTGTCTGAAATTTTCTGACACTGCCAGAACTTCATCGTAGGGAACATCTGATCACAGTGGCGGTTCTAGTTTAAATGGCACCCTGGGCAAAACCACCCCAAACATACCCCTTCCCCCAAGAAATAAAGACACATGTGGTTGACTTTAATTACATTTAAAATATTTCAATATATATTTTAAATATATACATTTAAAATAATAATTTCAAATATATCTATTTATTTTCAGTAAATATAACCATTTTTATTATTATTATTATTATTATTATTATTATTATTATTATTATTATTATTATTATTATTATTATTATTATAGCTATTATTCTAAAAAAATAACAGAAATCATTACTAAATGTAACTGAAAAACACAGTAAAGGCACAACTGGAGTAATAATCTAAGACTTTTGCATAAATATTAATTATGACAGATCTTTAGAATACAAAAAATATATGTTTTTATAGAATTACTGTATCTTAGTTACCTCCCTGGCTCATTCTTTCTGCTTCATAGCCATGCTTAGTCAAAGTATCCTCATCATCATATTATATAAACTTTAGTTTTGTCGACTTGCATGTCGACGCATATCAGTGTGCATGTAAACAATCAGGATCAGCGCATGTAAGGCGCGTGGGAATAGCTTTCTGCACACATGTGTCAATTTGTTGTCACCAGCGTTGTTTTGGTTGCACATAAAGAATAACAAACTTTTGTGTGCAAAAGACGCTAAATGTTAATGGCCCCTTACATCTTTATTCTTGGATAACCACTCTATACATTTGTGTAAAGTAAATCTTATCTCAAAGTTTTTACTGGAGCACTTTTTTTGTCTCCTCGTGCTGCCCCCAACAAGGTGATCACCCATATCGCCCATGCTTAAATCCGCCACTGTTTGATCACAACGGCCATTAAGCGGCTGTCTTTGAACATTACAAACCAAAATCAAAGATCACAGATTTTAGCCTAGGATTTCAGAAATCTTTTAGAATTTCCCAAACTTGTCTCAGATGATCCCAAATGATGGCTGAAATCCCACAGTGTGAGCAGAGCAGAGAAACAGAAAATGAAAAGAAATATCTAGGAACTATGCTCTCATTCTGGCGTTATAATCAAGGAACTTTGCTCCTGTACCATGGCTGCAGCAGGCGCAAACGTATTATACAGCGCAAAAAAATGAAAATCCACAGCTATGTATCGCAAAATCCCCTGACGATTATGCCACGATAAGAGTGTAAGATTAAATATACATTTCGATAGATACTGAGTCCGGGAGTCCGTTCCTGTTCTAAATGTTTGATTTACCTAGATCTATGTGCATTCTGATAGGCTGAATGACAAGTTGGTTGTTCTTTTGGTCAGCGCTATGAGGAGTGAGTTAAGAGACCACATTTTCTTCACTCCGGTGGTTTATTTTATTTACTTTGAGAGCAAGTCATGTAAATTGAACCCTACATTCATTGGCTACACCTTGTCCTACATGCGACATGCTGTAACCCTAACCCTATATTACTGTATATAGGGTTAGAGTTACTGCGCTGATATCAAAAATTAAAGAGTGAATTGGTGTGGCATTATTTTGAACAAAATACCATAAAAACCAAGTTTGTTTCAGGGTTCATTTATGGAGTTCAAAACAATCAGCTAAAAACGCAAGGTTCCACGCAGTTCAGTCATGTTGTTCCAACACAAATTAGTTTTACTTGTTATGACTAATTTAAGTGTATTGAACCTAAAATAATTATTTTGTGCCAATTTTTTTTTTCCAAAAGTTGTTTCAGCTCATTTGATTAATTTTTAAAGTAAAATCAACTTGTCATTTTTAAGGCAATGGGTTTATTTATTTTAATTAATCACGTTTTTACAGTGTAAAGATATTTAGTATTTTGCTTACCCCATTGGCAGATTATTTTTTTTGCTTTATGTGAAGCTGCTTTGACACAATCTACATTGTAAAAGCGCTATACAAATAAAGGTGAATTGAATTGAATTGAAAAAAATTAATTTTGACTTATTATTTCTGAAAACAAGACATTTTTTTGTCTAGAAAATGCTTCTTGATTTAAGAATTTTAAAAATATTTTGGACTACAACAAGTCAAAAACTCTAAGTAATAAAAGCATACTTTAAAAACACCAAAAATCATTACAATAGTACTAAATGCTTACTATAAATAAAATAAATAATAATAAATAACATCCAATTTTTGATTGCTGAATCCTAATCCAAAATATTTCCCAATGTAATTTATGTGCTTTGTCAGTGCCTTTAACAGGTATACAGTGAAAAGATTCATGCTTAAAAAATGAACCAGAAAATCTTCCAGCTACTGTACATTCCTCACGCACAAGTCACGTAAGAATCCAGTAAGAAGAATGGCTGTCTTTTTGTTTTTGTGTCTGTTGCTCCTTTCTTTTCTTGTTGAGAGGATATCTGATTATCTGGCAGTCTGGCTGCTCATGAATGCTGAACAAACATGTGCTCTTGTTGTAAAATTCCATTTAACACACTATAGGGTTGAATAACACACTGTAGTCTGAATGAATCCCAGCCTGTCTCGATGAGAAACCTGCCATTTCCTATCAATTAAACGGTTAGTTTGTCCTAATTGCATTTGTTTCAAAGGTATTATATGTGACTGTATTATTTTTGTCAGTTTTGCAACTCCCGAAAACACCCTCGTTCATTTTCATTATGGGAAAAGTTCATGCAAAAAAAAAAAAAAGCATTTATTGACCAAATCAGAGACAAATACAGCGTTGTCATTTTGCATTACATTGCAGCTACACTCTTTTCTAATAAACTAGTGCAGGATTCATGCTGTAATTATTGGTGAAATTTATCAATAGTTTATGTGGGAAAAAAAGTGTTTTTTAATAGAAATTAAAATAATCTGAATTGAAAGACTGAATATAGTAAAACCAGTTATATGCCTTTTTAATTAAAAGCCAATAATTTTCCCATACTTTTCTCTAATTGTTATGTTTTAAAACTTTTAGTCTGGTAATATGCAGAGTGCACTCAGGACTGTTTGCTGAGGCCGAGCTAAAAAAATCTTCTTTAAAGTATGAGTAACGTGATATTAAAATATGTAATGTTCTACTGAGGAAAAAAGTTTAAAAAAACCAACACAATTTTTAAGTTTTTTGGGACAACTTAATTGTTTTATTTTTAGTCCACTTAAATTTGTTAAAATGATTAAGTTAACTTAATCGTTTGTGTTGGGGCAACATGAATGAATTGCGTGAAACCCTGCATTACAGTTCACCCCATAGGCAGATTATTTAGCTTGTTTTAAGGAAAATCTCACTTAATTGTGAATTGTTTGTCTGAAAACAAGATAATATTTTTTGCTTGTTTAGAAAATTCTTCTTGATTTGAGAACTTGTAGATATTTGGACTAGAAATGAGACAAATATTCTAAATAAGAAAAGTATTTTTAAAAATGATGTTTGCTGTATGTTCAAACCAGCCTGATCTCACGAGAAAACGTAAGTATTTTACGTTTTGACAGTTTAGTGGCTAATTCGTACGAATTCGTACGAGTTCAGTCGTACGAAATGGTACGATTTTAAAAAGGAGGCGTGGCACCTAACCCCGCCCCTAAACCCAACCGTCATTGGAGGATGAGCAAATCGTACTAAATTGTACGAATTAGATCGTATCAATTCGTACGAATTAGCCACTAAAAAAAGTTACGAATTGCCGTGAGATTATGTTGGTTCAAACTACTTGAAAATGAGATGAAACAACGCAATTCTTGAGTGTTTTTGCACTTAAGGATTTTTTGCATCCACTTAAGTAAACTAATAAGTTAACTTCATGTTAAGTAAACTTTCCTTTATGTCGTCCAAACACAAATCAAAATTATTTTATATGCTGATATACAGTTGAAGTCAGAATTATTAGCCCCCCTGAATTATTAGCCCACTGTTTATTTCCGCCCCAATTTCTGTTTAACTGATAGATGTTTTCAGAACATTTCTAAATATAATAGTTTTAATAACTCATTTCTAATAACTGATTTCTTTTATCTTTGTCATGATGATAGTAAATGAGATTTGACTAGATATTTTTCAAGACACTTCTATACAGCTTAAAGTGACATTTAAAGGCTTAACTAGGTTAATTAGGTTAACTGAGCAGGTTAGGGTAATTAGGCAAATTATTGTATAACAATGGTTTGTTCTGTAGACTATTGAAGAAAAAAAAAGCTTAAAGGGGCAAAGAATTTTGAATAATTTAATAGTTTTGTTTAAAAAAAAATTATACTGCTTTTATTCTAGCCAAAATAAAATAAATAAGACTTTCTCCAGAAGAAAAAAAATATTATCAGACATACTGTGAAAATGTCCTTGCTCCGTTAAACATCATTTTGGAAATATTTAATAATTCTGACTTCAACTGTATGCTCAATGAACTTTTCTTATTATTATCAATGCTGAAAACTGTTGTGAGGCTTAATATATTTGTATAACTCCTATAATTTGTTTCTGGATTCTGCTTGGGCATAACTATATGTAATTTTTGTTACTAATAATTAAATATAAATTATAATATAAAAATAAATTAAATAAATGATTAAATTATGTCATGGTGACAACTTAGGTGTGAATGAGTGTGCATGGATGTTTCCCAGTACTGGCTGTGTAAAACATATGCTGGATAAGTTGGCAAATCATTCCGCTGTGGAGACCCCTGATGAATAAAGGGACTAAGCCGAAGGAAAATGAATGAGTAAATGGTGACAACTTACAACAACATCTGCTTAAAAATATATATATTTTTATTAAAATCATAGTTTTCACTAATAACTGCATTAAAAGTTCATGTTTCATCATTTTTAAGCCTCATTTACTTTTTTAAATAAATTATTCTAACAAATACATTGCTAAAATAGCATCCTGTAAAACACTTACTATAAACATATACAGTGCTCGACATATAAGAGTACACCCCTCACAAATCTCTAATTTAAATGAATATTTTTATATTCATTTCAAATATATTATATTTGTGCATATACATTAGATTACTCAGAACTAAAGAAAAATCTAGAGCTAATCTAACAAAATAAGTTATGATAAGGGCCCAAAATTAGTACACCCAAATTTTTATGTTAGATATATATATATATATATATATATATATATATATATATATATATATATATATATATATATATATATATATATATATATATATATATATATATATATAGTTTTTAATAATTTTTTTTTATATTTGACATTTTCGGTGATTAAAATAATATTTTAATAAATATATCCATTTAATAAATCAGTTTTCTTCAAATGCACCAAAACACATTGCCTATTTTCACTAAGAAATGGATAAATATTCATTTTCAAAATAGAGTGTACTCATTTATGCTGAGCACTGTATCCCAAAATGTATATAGCAACTGTCACCAATTAACCCCAGCTGTACTGTATCAAATCAAATCTTTTGTTATCATGAATCAAACCCAGCACGACTCTATACACTCAGAGCTAATAAGGTCAGTTTGTTTTCAGTCAGGACGTGTGCCTTCATCCCATCCATTGGCTTTTCTCAGTCAGGTAATCTGACATCCACCTCAGAGCCGCTCCACTCGTGTCAATCCACAAATGCCTCATTACAGGATTAACCACAGTCCGATCCCATCCCACATCTCCAGTCCCGATGGCCCGAATGTGTCACATTCCTCATGACACCCGTCCCAGCGGCGGCCGGCTTTCTCACAGGACTTTAAAAGCCTATTTGTCTTTGAATGGGAGTTCGTCCTTTGTTGTTCGGGACGGGCCCCTAGCAACTTCCCTCAGCCGGAATGCCACTGGAATTCTGTGGCAGCGCCTGCCAACTTTGGCTACCTGGTAAAAGGGATTAGGGCAGCTTTATGCCGGAGTCAAGAATGCGGAATGGATGAACTCCTGACCAAAGAGACGAGGCTCACGATGCTCAGACTTGTTCTTCCTGATGAATGACTACTGTATCTGAGAGGATCAATCAGGTTTAGGTCTCACCTAAGACATGACAGACTAGTTCCAAATGGATAGAGATGACAATTTTCAGGATTCAGGACTGTTATCTGATACACTATGGATCTAAAAAGATCAATCTGGTTTCCAAACATCTTACTGGACACTGAACAAGAAAGCGGTTGCACTAGATTTAATGCATTAGATTGTTTCTTAGATTAAATTGAGGAGCAAACCAGAACACGAGGAGAGCATGCAATCTCCACACAGAAATGCCAACTAGTCCAGCCAGGACTTGAACCAGCGACCTTCAGCGATGCTTAGAACTTCCCTTTACAGCATTTCAGAACTAGTAAGTCTTGATCCGAAAATATATATCAATACCGACAATATATGTCAATACTGTTTTGAGTGGCTTGCAGAGTGTTTTTGCCATCCACAACTTTGATTTGGATAGGTGTGTGTTAAAGCCGTTATACTTCTGTCAGATGCGGTTCAAGTGCGACAATCTTCAATGAATACACAAGCATAGATCACTGCATTATAAAGAGCAAACCATATTACTGGCATGAAACTTAACAGGTATGTAAGCCATGCAATTTCAAAAATATAGTTAGTTAGTTTGTATTTACCATTGTAAACACTACACAATACAATACCATGGTGTTTTTCTGTAATTTCAAAATCAGCAATCAATGTATTGGTGGGACAGTAGGTGTGTGTCAAACATTTTGGTGAAGTACATTTGTTTGGGTTGGTTATATGTTTGAAAAAAAAAGAGAAATTTATTACTTTTGCGATGGCGATGCTCCATTTAAATGGCACAAGATGCCATCTGAAGGTAAGGGTAGCCTATATGACTCAGATGTTGTTTTTCATTTCTATTAGATCACAATTTTTAAATGATCGGTCCAGGAGGTGACGCTTATCGACAGCAGTATTAGTTCAAAGACGTTAAAAGCAAGTAAAATAAATGAAAACTATTGTTTCAAAGCTGTCTGAACGTGACTGTTTATACACATCAAGCTGTCGATCGGAAGTTTCGAAACATCCTGCTTATGCATACACACAAACCTTAATGGGTAATTTTGCGTTCTAAGAAAAAGGTCTATAGCGAACTGATGGTTAGAGATGGGCACTATATTATATACAGCTGCTATGGAAGCTCTCAAGTTGACGTCAACAGAAATGTTGGCTGTCCACTTTAAATGTGGAAGCAAATGGTCAGATTTTGATTAAAGATTACCAAAACACTTTTTTTCTTCAGTGGCTTAACTTGCACAAACTATTTATTAAACTTAAGAATAAATATGAGAGTTTGCAAAATAAACAGTCACTTTTGATTTCACACAAATTTTAACATAAAACTAGAGCTTTCCATATCCGATCTTTTCTTATCCCCATTCTAAAAACTTTCGGTAAATACGGAGTATAAAAATATCTGCATC
This sequence comes from Danio aesculapii, assembly GCF_903798145.1. NCBI lineage: Eukaryota > Metazoa > Chordata > Actinopteri > Cypriniformes > Danionidae > Danio > Danio aesculapii. The sequence continues at coordinate 20,330,128 of NC_079459.1, read as the reverse complement.
AACTCTAAACCACTCTTTTAAAAATGACTTTTACTGCTTCTTTAAGCTAAATAATTTAAATGAGTTGAAATAACACAATCCTAAGGTTTTTTTGCAACAACCTAATTGTTTTATGTTCAATCCATTTAAATTTCTAAAGATAAATAAGTTAACGATTTTTTTGTTGGGACAACTCAGATTTTTTCACAGTGCACCAAAACTGACAAAAAAATGATGTAGTATTCATGCCACACCACTACGTGATGCTGTAATTCTGCCACAGAGATACACAAAAATGAAGAAGAAGGTTTTTCCATGGAATTGGCTGGCTGTGGGTTAAAGGTTTGACATGTTGCATCAATTATATTTTCATGCTGTAGAATATTTGTTTGATTGATTGACTGATTGAATATTTGTTTGATTGATTGATTGATTGATTAAGTGAATATTTGTTTGGTTGATTGATTGATTGAATATTTGTTTGATAGATGGATAGATAGATAGATAGATAGATAGATAGATAGATAGATAGATAGATAGATAGATAGATAGATAGATAGATAGATAGATAGATAGATAAATAGATAGATAGATAGATTGTTTGATTGATTGAGTGAATATTTGTTTGATTGATCGATTTATTGATTGATTGATTGAGTGTATATTTGATTGATTGATTGATTGATTGATTGAGTGAATATTTGTTTGATTGATTGATTGAGTGTATATTTGATTGATTGATTGATTGATTGATTGATTGAGTGAATATTTGTTTGATTGATTGACTGATTGATAATTTGTTTGATTGATTGAGTGAATATTTGTTTGATCGATCGATTGATTGAGTGTATATTTGATTGATTGATTGATTGACTGATTGAATATTTGTTTGATTGATTGAGTGAATATTTGTTTGATTGATCGATTGATCGATTGATTAAGTGTATATTTGTTTGATTGATTGATTGATTGATTGATTGAATATTTGTTTAATTGATTGAGTGAATATTTGTTTGATTGATTGAGTGAATATTTGTTTGTTTGATTGATTGATTGATTATTGTTTGATTGAGTGAATATTTGTTTGATTGATTGATTGAGTGAATATTTGTTTGTTCGATTGATTGATTGATTGATTCAGTGAATATTTGTTTGTTTGATTGATTGAGTGAATATTTGTTTGTTCGATTGATTGATTGAGTGAATATTTGTTTGATTGATTGATTGATTGAGTGAATATTTGTTTGTTCGGCTGATTGATTGATTGAGTGAATATTTGTTTGTTTGATTGATTGAGTGAATATTTGTTTGTTCGATTGATTGATTGTTTGATTGATTGAGTGAATATTTGTTTGATTGATTGATTGAGTGAATATTTGTTTGTTCGATTGATTGATTGATTGATTGATTGAGTGAATATTTGTTTGTTTGATTGAGTGAATATTTGTTTGTTCGATTGATTGATTGAGTGAATATTTGTTTGACTGATTGATTATTGTTTGATTGAGTAAATATTTGTTTGATTGATTGATTGAGTGAATATTTGTTTGTTCGATTGATTGATTGATTGATTGATTGATTGAGTGAATATTTGTTTGATTGATTGATTGATTGATTGATTGAGTGAATATTTGTTTGTTTGATTGAGTGAATATTTGTTTGTTCGATTGATTGAGTGAATATTTGTTTGATTGATTGATTATTGTTTGATTAAGTGAATATTTGTTTGATTGATTGATTGAGTGAATATTTGTTTGTTCGATTGATTGATTGATTGATTGATTGATTGATTGAGTGAATATTTGTTTGATTGATTGATTGATTGAGTGAATATTTGTTTGTTCGATTGATTGATTGATTGATTGATTGAGTGAATATTTGTTTGTTTGATTGATTGAGTGAATATTTGTTTGTTCGATTGATTGATTGAGTGAATATTTGTTTGATTGATTGATTGATTGATTGATTGAGTGAATATTTGTTTGTTTGATTGATTGAGGGAATATTTGTTTGTTGTATTTTTGTGCATTTTATTTTAGGAAGCTGCAATATTTCATTCATTGATTATTTTCCTTCGGCGGAGCACATGGAGGAAACCCACGTAAACACGGGAAGAACATGCAAACTCCACAAAAAAAAAAACAAGTCAGTCGGGACTCAAACCAGCAACCTTCTTGCTGAGAGGTGATAATGTTAAGCACCGAGGCACCGTGCCTGGAATATTTTAGCTACCTAATATTTCTAATTACCTAATTTAGCTGCCTATTTTTTATTATTTGGTTTAAATTGATATAATTAATAAATTCAAACAAAATACAAAAAATAAAAGCATTGTAGACATATTTCTAAAAACTAAATAAAATAAAAAAAATAGTGTTAAATAAAATAAAAAAATAGTTAATAAAATAAAATAATTAAAATAGATTATAAACTTTTCAATAGGACAAATAAATATTAATATAAATAATCAATACAACAATTCATGAATTAAAAATCATTTGAAAGTAGCTAAAGCTAGACAAAAAAAAAAAAGAAATGGAAAGTAAAACCCAATAAGTAAACTTAACTCAAACTGTTTGAGGAAACCGATTACGGCAAACCATTCAAGTTTTGAAACAAAATGGTTTAAGTACTGTAAACTATAGGACTATGACTATATATAGATATAGATATAGTCATATACATATATATTATTTGTGTTGATAATTTGTGTTGTCAACGTTTAGAATATTAGTAACTTAAACATTACAGTTATCAAATCGCAATGAGTTCAACAAATTAAGTCCAAACAACTATATAGCTACTCAAATGGTTTGGTATTGCTTCTAGTATTATAGTTAACACAAAAAAATTATTAATAAATTCATAACTTATTCATTTTAAGTTCTGCTTAAAATAATCCATTCATTTATGAGTTATGATGTAACAAACTCTTTTTCATTAAGTCAAAGTAATCTTTTAAAAAATTATAAGTTAATTTAACTTATTTCATTTAGTGATTTTGAATGTTAGGTCTTACAGTGTATTATTATGGATTATTTACAGTAATCTTCCGCTATTGAACCAATGCGCAGATTGGGGTTTTCAATCATGTGGCATTTAGAGAAAGGAAACGAAACATTAAACATGAAAGAACGAGTGCGAGGCTTAAAAAAACAGTCCGTTTAAATCACGCGAGCAAGAGGAACCTATATATTATATAAAGACTCTGATGCAAGTAAAAAAGGTCATGAAGTGAATGTCAGAAGAGCCAGTCTAGAAGCTCAAACACTGTCCTGATCGACTGCCAGTTTGATGCTAGAGTAGAAGAGAAACAGCTTTGCACCAGCAGCGAATGCAAACCGCTTTCTTTGATTCAGTTTTATAAGTCAGAGGAAATATGAAAAGGTGGATTTCTCAGAAATTCTTATGGTGCATAGAGGGGATGAAAGAAAACAACAGCAGCAGCACCACAGCAAGCGTATACAGAGCAGTGAGCGTCACTGCTGGTTGGGTGATAGGGGCTTTTTCCACCCTGCCAGCCTGGGCTCCGGGCCCCGACCACATGAGACAAGGGTGGAGCGACTGAAGCCCATACACACATGCATACAACAGCACTGCCAGCGCTCGAGATGCAGAGAGCATGCAGAGATAGCACAACACTGGTCCATATATGACTAAAATCATCATCGGCTGCTGCTCAAACTGCCACAGCTTCATGTTTTTTATTTACAATCTGGCTGTTCAATGCAATTTGGTTCATCAATGAAAATGCATTTACATACGTTTACATGCATGCTGATTACTAAAATCAGCTTAATGGCTTACATGCAATTCAATAACAAATATTGTTTATTTGCTATTTAATTTAGACTGTAAATGAATTTATGTATTATATAACATACTTATGTTGCCATATATAAGTTATTGTGTTGAAATTACCAAACTACCATACAGGCCTGATTGGTGGATTGCTGCACAGATGGTTGTCCTTCTGTAAGGTTTTCCTCTCTCCACAGAAGCATGCTAGAGCTCAGAGTGACCATCGGGTTATTGATCACCTCCCTGACTAAGACCAGAACTCTTCCTAGAGCTGGCCGGCCATATAAGCTCAGTGATCGGACTCAGCTTAGATGGCCAGCCAGCTCTAGCAAGAGTTCTGGTGGTTCCACACATCTTCCACTTATGGATGATGGAGGCCATTGGAACTTTCAGAGCAGCAGACATTTTTCTGTAACCTTCCCCAGTTTTGTACCTTGAGACAATCCTGTCTCGGAGGTCTACAGACAATTCCTTTGTCTTCATGCTTGGTTTGTGCTGTGACATGCACTGTCAACCCTGGAACTTATATAGACAGGTGTATGCCTTTTCAAATCATGATCATGTCCAATCAAATGAATTTACCACAGGTGAACTCCAATTAAGCTGCTCAAACATCTCAAGAATGATCAGTGGAAACAGAATGTACCTGAGCTTAATTCTGAGCTCTTTTTTTACATTATCATTATGGGGTATTGTGTGTAGAATTTTGAGGAAATAAATTAATTTAATACATTTTGGAATAAAGCTGTAACATTAAGAAAATCAGCAAAAAGTGAAGCCCTATAAATACTTTCCGGATGCACTGTAAAATATGTAAAAGATTCCAAAAAGATAAAATATGTCTCATGTACAGCTCATATGTCTCATGTAAAAAGAAGAGATAAGTAAGAGAAGAAATAAGTGAAAGTAATAGACGAATGATGTGTGTGATAATGGGGTGGGGAAAATATATGCTTGTGCTTCATCTCGCTCCATTTTGATCATGTTGAAATGTATTTTGTTTAAGGAATTGATTTGTGTATGAGTTTTTCTGTTCAAAAATAAATAAATTAAATCAAAATCAATAACCCAGCAATGCAAGTAAACCCAAATAATTAGGCCTAATTTAATCAGGCTGATTCCTGGTAGTGACATCAAACAATTTGCATATCTAACTCCTAGTATTTTTATTTGTTTTGTTAGTTGTCATGTTAAATAAATCATTAAAAACTGGAAAACAGTTGAAACGTCAGCATGAAACTTATGACTCATGTCAGGACTTTTATTTTTATTACCAAATATGTTGCATTTTGATTGTAGCACTTCTATTTAAGCTACACAAGATTAACACCGGAACTACCAGCATGTTTTTATAGCTGATGATGACCTAAAAAAGAAACTCAAATAAAGAAAAAAGGAAAAACACATTTACCTGACCACATGCATTGTTGGCTTATTAGGTTAGGAACACACTTACTAATCTCTCCATGAAGTTCAATCAGACATTTTGTGGTGATCTTCGATGACCGGTCGACCTTCAGTTCAACAACACATTGCAAAGACGTCAATCATGCATGTTTGTGAGTAAAGAAAAGATCAGACCCTTCCTATTGACCTTATTTTATCACCTTAAAGCAGGAGGCATATCCATTGGGACCTTACTAGCTCAAAACTTCAGTCACTTCCATTGATTTGTATCCATATAAACCAGTTTGTCGTTCTGATTGATGTTGCAAAGTGGTGTTTTCTTATTACATTACTTTTATTTTTATGTATAGTCATAAATACACAATTAGTAGCAGCAAGTAGTTACGTGCCTTTGGTTATTCCTATTCATTTCCGCCATTGGCAAATAAAACAGCTTACTTTTGCATTGCCACACAACTTCTTATCATTTTTAGAGTGGATTACTGCAACATTTCTTAACTGTACTTTCATCATGGTCAATCAGACCTCCATGATGGATTAAAAATGCTGCAGCACAACTGGTTTTCAATGAGTCAAACGGAGCACATAATATCACACCCCTCTTCATCTTCCTGCATTGCAGTGTGCATCAACTTATAGAGAACAACCACAAGATTTGCACCCTTCTGCTTGCACATGCGAATCATCATTGTCCTAAAGTTTGTGGTCAGTAAATGAGCGTCGCCTTGTGGTAACTTCAGAGGAGACAGAAAATCACTGTCCAGAAGCTTCTCATTCACTGTTCCTGGTGGGTGGAATGCTCTTTCAAACTAATTGCAAGAATGACTGACAGCCGTTAAGGAAGATCTGAAATGCAACTTTACTGCATCCTAAAAAAGTTTGAAACTGTGGTTGACTTGGATTTAAACACATGATGGATACGGATCACACTTTAATTGGGGCTCAATTGTTTTTAAAAAATGTATGGTTTGTGTTGTATAGAAGAAACCTAATTCTTTCCGACTAGTAACTAAAAAACACAAAAAAAAATTCACTCAAGAAATAGGGTTTTACGACTTAATAAATCAAATGCGAAAACACTATCGCTTAAGTGACTGACGAAATAATTTTCCCACCAGAAATTAATCCAAGCAAACAAACACACTTAAAAGTGCAGTATGTAAGTTTGACACCCAGTGGTTAAACTAGGTATTGCACGCCTGGTTCAAAACACATGCAAGCGTAGGTTGCCAGCTTGACGACACCAACAGAAGCCTGACTATCGAGCCTAAAGGCTGATTTAAGTTGTGTTGTAAATAAAAGCAAAGCCACACGATTGAAGAAATATTTGCCATATTAAAAGAAGTTTTTGTCCTAACCAACACCTGAAATTTATATTTTAGAAACGGCTTCTATTTCTTGCAGCTGAACAACAGAAAATTATGACAATGATCACCTCAGGTGCTTTATTCACTGCTGAATGCTAATAATGTTAGTTTAAACTTTATTTTACATGACATTTATTGCCATACTACTGAAAGCAGCAGCAGATAGTTCACCTCAGATCTTGATATTGAACATTAGAAGTGTGACTCAGAACAAGCCAACACATTTCAGTGATTCGGGATCTACATTTAATAATGTTAAAGAGGTTTAATATGTAATAATTAGATTAACCTTACCAATTCGTTGGAGTGCAGTCAGTGAACAATTCTGTGCTTCTGAATGGCTGTATTTAGTTTTATGTCGTGTTATGTCTAGTGCAAACAGCCGAATTGCTTATCACTGCAAATCTCATCCCTTAGCATGTCGTAAGGACACAGGTTTACAATGTAACTTGCTCACCTAATGTTTACACTCATAATATTTATATTATTTGCTAATTAATAACCTCATGTGGAACTGTGAATCTGCGTCTCATTTCAAAGTCTGCTACTGTCCACCGGAGGTCACATTTCAGTCACAAACGCACACTTTGAGAGCCTTCCTGACTGAATGAATCAAATACTCGGTTCTTCACCAAGGCAACCCGGGGTGCTGAAATAGAATTGGCTAAACTGTCTTTGTACAGGTTAAAAGAAACAAAACAAAGACAGCCGTTCTGCCACGTGATGCACATTTTCAAAGCAGAATATCTGACTTTAGCTTTGTTTTTCAGATAAAGAAGAATGTTCACTTGGCATGTTTCTTAAATATCTGCAAACATTTTTATAGCATTTTTATGCTTTAGAAAAGTCAAAAACTTACATACAGCACCTTTAATATAAAATAACAACCATGAGATGTATACCGCCGTTCTTAAATGAAGGTTAAGGTCACTCCAAGTAAGTTTGATCATAGCTGACCGCATTTCACTCTGCTCAAATGTTCACTAATCACCCAAATAACTGCTCCAGCTCCTGGATGTTCCTAAAAACTTAAATCAGCATTAAAATCACTGTCCAGAAGCTTCTCATGCACTATTCCTGATGGGTGGAATAATCTGCTAAACTACATGTAAAAATGCTGAATGACTGACAACTTTTAAGGGAGATTGAAAACTCATCTCTTCCCTGAGCACTTCACAGCATCCTAAAAAAAGTTCCTTATTCTGGCTTTTATGACTAGGATTCGAACACATGATGCATATGGATCATATTTAGGATACTTGAATGGGTCTTTTTTGTTAGCTTGAAGCTTAAAAGTTTCACAAATGTATTGTTTGTGTTGCACAGAAGAAATCTTCTGCAAGATTAAAAAAGTGACAAACACAAAAAAAAAACACCCGTTACATTGATTAAATAATGACTACATTTTCATTTAGCAGAAAACTGTCCATTTAAAGGCGTAGTTCACCCATAAACTATATTTCAGTATATAATTTTGTGTTCATTTACAGCACTTCTTCCTGTCTTCTGTTGAATGTAACCATCACCAACGTCTTCTATAGGATTTTTTTCCCCTACTGTGGCTGTCAATGGTTACCGGTTTTCAACATTCTTCAAAATATCTTCTTTTGTGTTTAAACAAACAGAAGTTGAGTCATTCACGTATAAATATATACAGGTATTTAAAAGTAAATAACCTAATTTTCGATTTTTTTGTAAACTGTGCCTTTAAGTCTTTAAGCTCATCCGGAGCAGCCTCTGAAATCATGCCGTTGTAAATATCCCTGCTCCTACAGTACATAAACTTCAAACTATTCTTCCATTCCATTTCCCTCTGGCCATGTTTGTGCATATCCATGTCAGTATTGTCTGGAGGGAAAAACCCAGATGTTCCCTTAGCTGACAGCATTGTGCTGGGCTGATGTACAGCCTCGGCTCTTCTCTTCCTCCATTTTTTGCGCCCGCCATCGGCTGTTCCTAGAAACCCCGAATGTGGGCCGGAAGCTCCAGAATGCTGAAACCTCTGGCTGTGCGGAGCTCCGACAGATTCCTGAGGTCAGGCTGAACCCTGACATCACAGCCTGCCGGATTCCAGACCATCTACTCTGGGGAAACGAGCAAGACCTCCAGCAATACATAGTAAACTGTTTATCGTGCATTACTGGGATTTGGCAGTCCTTGAAAAATGTGCTTTCCATTTTCATGTGGGTTTTGATCACTTTTATGACAGTTCAGGAAAATTTATGTCATTTGGTGCAACCATCAAGTAAAAACAAAAAAGGGCATCTTTTGATTTAGGTCAGCCCAGATTATTTAATGTGATTGTTATCATTTTCATGATCATAAGGTAAACAAATTATAATATCTTCAGAAATTTTTTGTTCATAAACGAATACATTTTTTTCTAATAACTGAACGCAAATCTTTATTTTAGCATTTTCGTTATCTTTATTTTGCACTTAAACGTGTTATATTTCTAAAATAAACTGTATTACTTATTTTTAAATATCATGAATTATTAATTCAGAACCATTCAATTTAGGGACTTGCACCACATGACATTTTACAACCCGAAATAACTTTACCTTAACTGTCACAAAAATATTCAATGATTTAATATTGGATAATTAAGCACTTATCAGATACCATTAATTATTCCTTGATAAAAATATAAATATTTATTATTGTTTTGGAGATTTGCACTGCACTGCTGATTAAGATCTAATGATCAGATATTCTGAAATACTGAATTATTAGTTCACCCTGTAAATGCCATAGTTTATGGATTCCTTTAAAAGATTTAGATAGTCAAAGTCATGACATTTCAGCTGTCAAATCATTTCATATTTTAAATCTCATTAAACATTAAATATCCTGCAAACAATACAATTTATGGTCACTCCAAATAACAATATTAAAGGTAATGATCTGATATTTCAATATGAATGATTAATTCCTCCTCTGAATAATATAATTCATGAGATTTATGAATGATACAATATGTTTTTCAAATGTTGCACCACTTGACAATTACTATGAATTTATTAGACATATCATAATTTCTAATGTTTATGAATGAATGTTTTTCAGAAGTTGCACTACTTGTCACTTTTACAATAAACTTATCTTACATGATCTTAGATGATTTATGGACCTACAGAAGTCTCTATTATTTATTTTTTATGTTTGTTGTTGTTGTTTGCTGTTGTTTTTTGTTTGTTGGGGGGGGGGGGGGTCGCAACTCATGCATCTTCCACATCCTATCCCTTCACAAAGCCAACCTGGCTTTAACTTGCTAATACAACACAGGCTTGGGATTATAGCTACATTTCCCTGGTGAATTTAAAGGGATAGCTCACCTAAAAGAAATATTCTGTCATCATTTACTCACTCTTGACTTGTTCCAAACCTTTTTCAGTATTGATTTGTTTTGTTGAACACAAAATAAGATATTTTGAAGAATGCTGGAAACCTGTAACCATTCACTTCTATAGGAATTGCTTTTTCTGCTATGAATGTTAATGATATTTTTCAAATTATCTTATTTTGCGTTCAACAGAATAAAAAATGTGAGTAAATGAGGGGTTTTTCGTTAATTATTTAATATCCTGCAAAGATTACAATTTCAAAGGTAAAATGATCTGATATTTTAAAATGAATGATGAATGTTGGAAACCTGTAACCATTGACTTCCATAGGATTTTACTTTTACCACTATGAATGTCAACAGTTGCAGGTATCTTCTTTTGAGTTCAACAGAATAAAAAAAGAGTGAGTAAATGATGATAGAATTTCTTATTATATATTCAATATTCAGCTAATATCTCAATTTATGAGTTTGCAGATTTTTGGGATGTCACTCCAAATTACAAAGTGTGTTTCAAGGAATTTCCTATGTAAAATTATCTGATATTTCAATATGAATGATTAATTCCTCCTCAGAGTACCATAATTCATGAGGTTTATGAAAGAATGTACAATATGTTTTTTTTTTTTCAAAAGTTGCACCACTTTACACTTTTTCAAATGCGATTATTTGACAGTTCAATATGGAGGATTAATTCCTCCTCTGAAAATCCTAATTTATGACGTTTATGAATGAATATGTTTTTCAGAAGTTGCACCACTTGTCACTTTTACAATCCTATTATTTTATATGACCTTAGATGATTTACTGACCTTGGGTCTACAGAAGTCTCTCTAGGATATTTACTTTATTTTTATTAGTGCTGGGCAAAGATTAATCATGATTAATAGCTTCCAAAATAAAAGTTTGCTTTGATATAACATGTGTGTGTGTGTTATAAACCCATTCATTCATTCATTTTTCTTCGGCTTAGTCCCTTATTTATCAGGGGTCACCACAGCAGAATGAACCACCAACTATTCTGGACCAACTATTTTATGCATTGGATGCCCTTTCAGCTGCAACCCAGTACTGAGAAACACCCATACACTCTCACATTCTCACACACACACACACATACTCAAACACTATGGCCAGTTCACTTATGCTGTATGTCTTTGGATTGTGAGGGAAACCAAAAGGATCACGGGGAGAATTGTTGGGAAAATTCCAAACTGAATCAAAACAATCGATTACAATTGGTTTAAGATTGGCTAGCAAAATTCGGGACAATGCAACCTGCAGAACCTGGAATGTATTAAAAAAAGAATTATTAAACTCCCTTTGAAATCTTTTTGCTTTTTTTTTATATATTTCCAAATGATGTTTAACAGAGCAAGGAAATTTCTCAGTATGTCTGATAATATTTTTTCTTCTGAAGAAAGTCTTATTTGTTTTATTTTGGTTAGAATAAAAGCAGTTTTACATTTTTAAAAAAACATTTTAAGGTCAAAATTATTAACCTCTTTAAGCTATTTTTTTTTCTCGATAGTCTACAGAACAAACCATCGTTATACAATGACTTGCCTAATTACTCTAACCTGCCAAGTTAACCTAATTAACCTCGTTAAGCCTTTAAATGTCCCTTTAAGCTGTATAGAAGTGGCTTGAAAAATATCTAGTCAAATCTTATTTACTGTCATCATGGCAAAGATAAAATAAATCAGTTATTAGAAATGAGCTATTAAAACTATTATGTTTATAAATGTGTGAAAAAAATCTTCTCTCTGTTAAACAGAAATTGGGAAAAAAATAAACTTAGTAATTCAAGGGATTTAATAATTGACTTCAACTGTATGGGCAGGAGTGAATGCCACACGTAACAACAACATTCTTCAAAATATCTTCTTTTGCATTCAACAGAATAAAAAACTCGGTCCCACTTTATATTAAGTGTCTAGTATACTTGCATTGAAATTAATAAATCAATACAGTGTACATATTGTGTAAATACATGTTTTACTTTGTACTTGATTAAATACCTGCATGTAATTACATCTGTAATTTCCATCCTTTACACCTTAACCCACACTTAAACTTACCTGTACCAACAAACCTTTCTCTAACCTTACCCATAGCCTTCTTAGTAGCACCAGAAGTGTACATTATGAACACAGTAAGTACGTTGTATTTATATTTTGATGTAAGTACATAGTAGTTAAGGACATTTAATATAAAGTGGGACTAAAAACTCACACTTGGAACAAGCCAAAGGTGAGCAAATGATGACTTTTTATTATTTGGATGAACTATTCCTTTAAGTAGGGGAAAGGTAAGAAGCAGCAAGAGCCCATCCCTGCATGGGAAGCCTGGTATTCCCTCCCTGGGTGGTGGGAAGAGAGGCCAGGGCAGACCTGTCCAGATGGACCCAGGCTTGGCGAGGACAGAGCAGGGTCAAAACAGAAACTGAAGTATCAAAGCTAAGTGGTCTGCTTCCCGAAACTTGGCACTTTGCAGCAGCACTAAGGGGGGATATCAGATAAACTCAACCCTGCTGTCAGAATGAGGAAATGAGGTGAAGGTCACGACCTGGAAAGCGCAGGTCAAATGTGGCGGCCCACCATTGGAAAGCAACCCATGCTAACCAGCAGATGGCCATAAAATCTGAGTCGAAGGCTGATGGAGGGTCTCTGAAGGCCAGTGTCCGGCCTTTCTGTATGCAATGGATATATAAGTAACGTGGCACAACTGTCACATCAGGACCACCCACTGCCGGGCACACATTCCCCCTTCATCTCTCAGATAAAACTAAAGCCTCATAAATGTCAAGATTAGCCAAGCAGGGGGGAGAAGAAAAAAAAGCAAAAGTGTTTAGTTAACAGAGACATCTGTGCATGCTCTCCAACAGACATGACACAATCTAGCTATTGCTAACTTAAAAGACAGCATGTGTGAAATATTTTCAGCCCAATCTCGTTTAAACCCAGCTGAGGATGGGAAAAGGAAAGCCTTCTTCCTTTTCTAATCCATCGCTGATCCGGTCGTTCCATAAGGATAAACTTGGCAAACTGCTAGACAAGACCCTTCAGGTCGGCCTGGATTGTTTTCAGGCTGTTAGACGCTCAGATGCCACTCACCTGATTAAAGCAGCAGCAAGACTGATACACGGTGGTCTTCTGGTATTGAGACTATAATCACTGGGAAATGCATGACATGGCCATCCGGGAGCTTAAAGGGATAGTTTAAATAAAAATGAAAGTTTGCTGTTAATTTACTTGCCGCAGGTCAAACAAGCTGTAGGTGACTTCATTTTTTTGTTCAGAAGATGAAACAGTTTTAGTTATTTATAAAAGGGAATTTAGTGGCTTAATACAGCGGTTCCAACAGGTGAGTCCCAGCCCACAAGGGGGCCTCAGCGAGCTCTGTAGGGGTCGCGTCATATTTTTAAAATTTTTTAGCTGTTGATTTTATCCCCTGGCTGACCATAAAATGGACAAATTTGTCATTCGTACACCACGAAAACAACCGAGTCTCACTGATTCACCTTCAGCAGCTAATACACAGTAAACCCAACAGTCAACTTTATCAAATGAAATGAGTGTAGTTAACTTTAAATTTACTAGAAGTTATTTCTACTCATTTGAAAAGAGTTTTGAGCTCCGTGTTTAAGGTAATGAGTAAATTAATACTCATTAATTACCAACTTAAATGGAGTAAGTTCACAGAACTCATATAGATTCGTTTTTGACTCAAATGGTTTGTAGCAATTGGTTTCCTCAAACGGTTTGAGTTGAGTTAACTTATTGGGTTTTAAAGTACTCAGTTGGTTTAAGTTCTCTTGATTTATCAGATTTTACTGTGCTTAAATTGCTTCGTTTACTTAAATGGATTAAGTTCACAGTACTCATTTGGAGTATTTTTTGAACTTAAATGGTTTGTTGCAATCGGCTTCCTCAAATGGTTTGAGCTACATAAACGTTTTACAGTGTAGTAATGACCCAAGCATACTGGACCCAGGTGAGGAAGCTCCAAACATTTCGGGTCGCAGTGCTAGCAATACTGGAAACACGAAATTCAGGAAATTACTTTATTCCTTTTTCTCGAAGCACAGTGTCCCTGACCAGGCCACATGGATTTTTTGTCATCCTTACTACAAACTTGTATGTGGAAGGGGACCGTACAATATTTCCAGGTAAAAGAGGGTCTCAAAAAAGGTTGGAAACCACTGGCTTAATACATTTTGTATCTGATAATAAATCGAGGTATCTTAAGCAAAACTTGGAATAAGTGACACATTTTTGCACAAAACATGCTTAATTGTAAGCTGTTTTAGAATAGCTAATAATTAAAATAGACTTAAGCAGTGCCGGCCTGTCCAACAGGCAATATAGGTGGTGGCCAAGGGCCCTACGTTTCTTGGAGGGCCCCATGAATGCTGCTTTAATATTATGTTTACTGTGAAGGTAAACGCAAGGATGAGCGTGAACGTTTAAATCAGGGATGTCAAACGTACAGCTCGCAGGCCGGATCAGGCCCGCAAACGGGTTTAATCCAGCCCACGAGATGATTCTGTAAAACAAGGGTCATTAAATTTGTTCCTGGAGGGCTGGTGTCCTGCAGATTTTAGCTACAACCCTCATCAAACACATCTGAACAAGGTAACCAATCTCTTACTAGATTTACTTAAAATACCCAGGCAGGTAAGTTGGAGCCAAACCCTGCAGGGACACCGGCCCTCCAGGACCGAGATTGGTGACCCCTGCTGTAAAGTATAAAAATCTTTCAATAAAAGAAACTGCTGTTCCACTTGTGTCCACTGTGGCGCAATTGCAAACTGTTAATTTCATTCTATCCAGAAGCCTGAATTAGCATCAGTGTGACAGCCTTCTCAGAGAGAAAGACCACGTCTATACCCTGTCATACCACACTGTGGTGTGTGAGTTGTTCTCACAAGGAAATGTAACTATTTCACATTTGGTCATTTTAGTGACTAATTCGAGTTCAGTCGTATGAAAATGTACTTTATAAAAAAGGAGGTGTGGCACTCAACCACACCCCTAAACCCAACCATCATTGGTGGATAAGCAAATCATACTAAATTGAATGAATGATCATTTGAATTCATATGAATTAGCCACTAAATCAAAAAGTTATGAATTGCCAAGAGATCATATGGGGCTCAGGCTCCAGCTTTATGTTTTATGTTGATCGTATTTAAACAAAGAAAACAATCTTAAGTTATATGTAATTATAACTAAGTAATTATAATTAAGTAATATGAACCATGATTTTTCCAGTCCGGCCCACTTGGGAATAGATTTTCCTCCATGT
Source organism: Danio aesculapii (assembly GCF_903798145.1). Lineage (NCBI taxonomy): Eukaryota > Metazoa > Chordata > Actinopteri > Cypriniformes > Danionidae > Danio > Danio aesculapii. The sequence continues at coordinate 20,314,918 of NC_079459.1, read as the reverse complement.
GGCCCCTGAGCTAAAATGAGTTTGGCATTGTTTTAAACCATAAACACTGCACACTACGCTATGCACAAAACCCATTAAACGCGATACAATTCCCAACGACGGTGAGAAAAATAACCTCCACATTTCATTAAAAGAATAGCTCTATATAATTCACACATGACAAATAACTGAAAACAATAAAACATACACAACAACAGTTTGAATATAAGCAGAAAATATTAGAAACATACCAAGCAGCACCACACTCTATTTTGCATAACACCACCCGCGATCGGCTATTGGGTAAACTAGAATGACGTAACGTCCTACACAGTTTCCACATATCTCTCCAAATTGCTCACGTTCGATATGAACCCAAAAAAGTCTTAAGTAATATAACGTCACAAGTGTCATTGCTATTTTTAATCGATCTTAATCTAATTTTAATTTGATATGGCATCCAAACAACATATTTCCAGAGCCGAAAAAGGAAGAAAAGAAAAGGAGAGGAAGAAAAGCAAGCTCAAAGCAAAGGTATGTTCTGCTATGCATAATACATTATTGAAACAAATCCTAATACTACACTCCTAAATAAATGCAACGATGCCCATGATCACAGAAATACTTGTAATATGTGATAAAAAATAGGTCACATTCTGCATGTTTCATTAAATAATCAATTAATTATCTATCCCACTAATTCACCCTGCTGAAAAAACACAGGTTTCCCCCTCATTTTGTCAAAATCGAATGTTACTGTCCAACATCTAATGCAAAGTTTTGCTTGTGTAAATCACTGTGTAAAACAAGATAAAATATCTCCTGCATTTATAGTTAGTCATGCATATATTTGTATGTTATTCAGTTAAAAAAAAAAGGCATTTGATTCATGTTTCATTTGGATATGTCATACTTATGTCTTTTTTTAAATAAGTTTTAATCTGGCTAATAATAATTTATATGGCTTGCAAACTGTTTAAATCTGGGTAAATATTTTTACATATGTATTATAGGTTAAACATGTTAGGGTTATAAAAATGTATACAGTTAAATATTACATTTTTATTTTTTTTTATTATTTTTTTTACATAAGTGGGCACAATTTTTTTTGTATCTCTCCTAGGGCCGCTCAACCCTATGGGCCGGCACTGGACTAAAGTGTCAGCATATTTACAAAAGACGTTTTGGTAACACTTAATAATAATGGTCCATTAGTTAATGTATTTACTTACATTAAGTATGAATAATCTTTTAAAGCATTCAATAATCATAGTTCAACATTAATTGTAACATTAGTGAGTTAAGAGTGAGTTAACATGAACTAACATTATTTAACTTAACATTAACAAAGTTGAATAAATATTGTAATACATGCATTACTAATTGTTTGTTCACGTTAGTAAATACATTAACTAATGGACCAACGTGTAAGCAAAGTTTTTTTATTTAAAGTAAAGGTAATTAATTCAACAATAATTAAATATATTTGATATAAAAACTGTTATTTGAATTTAATAAAAACATTTCTTCTAATAATAAGTTATGATCAGTGTTATGATTAGTACTGCACATCAAACACTGTTGTTGTGTTGCAGTGCTGCATTCCTTTCTGAGTCTGAATCCCAGTAAAACCCTCCCGAAGGCAGGAGTCATTACAACACAATCGTCTGAAACCTCCTTTCAATCTCTCCGGTTGAGCCCATGCCTTCAGGTGCCCTTTCATGGCCGGAGAACTAGTTGAACCCTCCTTTCAGATCAGTGACACACCAGCAGTAATGTTTCAACTAAACTCATAAGCATATTAATTAATGGTTTCTGTATAAATTATGCCAGGCGTTCCAAAACTATTTAACCTGCGACCCCCAAAATAACAATGCTCCAATATCCTCAAAACTTGCATGCAACAACACATACACACCAATAGGCCCCAATCTATTCTCTGTTCTTCTGTAAAAGATGTCAGAAAGTTTAACCTGGTGTAAAAAATCTGCAGCAGCTGACGCTACTGCTTTGTCTTTAATATAATGTAATCACCCCAGGGGTCGTAATACATAAATAATAATAATAATAATAATAATAATAATAATAATAATAATAATAATAAATTCATTAATAAAAAATAAATAAAAAGCTGTTTATGTTTTTTGTATTCTGTGGGTTATGGATAAAATATGGTTATTCAAATAGTTTAATAAATAGTTTAATAAAGTTTAAAGAATGGTCAGGCAAGCAACGGTCACAATCATAAGCAAACGGATGTATGCTGGCAAATCTAGAGTCGTAGTCAAGAACACAGGCAATCGGTCAATACAGGCAGGCAGCAGACAACATAAACAAACAAGACTATAGTCAAAAACACGGTAAAGCAAGGCAAGGAAAATGCGTCGTAATGTCACAAAACTGTAAAACAAGACTCAGCAACTAGCGTGTGTGTGTCTGTGCTGCTTTTAAAGTACATGTCATCAGTTCTGAACAGCTTCAGTTGTGTGTGTTAGCAATCAGCCAGGATTAGGAACCGGTGTGTATGTGCAGTGCATGATTGGATCTTGTAGTTTATATATATTGGCAGATTTGTAGTTCTATGTGATCTGTGTGTTTACCAGCAATCTGTAAGGATTAGATCGCTGACGATTGTGACAGAAGCTTAAAATCTAGTAGAACTGGAAGTGGTCGACTGTGACATAATAAAAGTCCACTGATTTTATATTGCGTTGCGCTTGTCTCTAATTAGCAATTGCAATATTTCAATTTAACAGCTTTCAGCCTTACTCTGCTTCTTACTACCATGGTAATAAGTAAAACTTTAGCTCATACATGATTTCTGCAGGAGTCCCGTTGGATGTAAGGAAGACCACAACCCATGATTCCACACTCAGTCATGGCGTCATCAAAAATTCCATTGTTTGTTGTGAATATGCACACTCTAATGGCCAAAACTGCAAAATGTGCCTTTAATAATTAAAAAATAATAATTTGACAAAAATCTATTTTAAATATACTGTTTTAAAAGGCTCAGCAAAAAGGGTAAAGGAATAAGTAATGAGTAATGAGTCTTGTATGAGCGTAATGATAGACGAAGCTCCAAAATGTTAATTTATCATTTTAATTATTCAATCTGTCACACATTCTAACCAAAAACCTAATATGATGATAGATGTAGATTATGATAGATTACTCAGCATAACAAAGAGATTACTCAGCATGACTCATATTTGTGTTATGCTGAGTAATGATGGAACATTTCTGGCATGCATATCTAAACATTTTGTTTTCAGAAATGTTATTTGAAACAGTAAAGCATATAGTCCAATAATATTTTTTTTTTGTTTCTGGAGAAAGTCGAATTTGTTTTATTTTGGCTAGAATGAAAGCAGTTATTGTTTTTAAGGTCAAAATTATTTGCCATATTAAGCAATTTTTTCGATTGTCTACAGATTGGCTAATTACCATAACTTGCCCAGGTAATCTAGTTTAGTCTTTAAATTGCACTATAAGCTGGATAATAGTATCTTGAACAATATCTAATAAAATATTATGTACTGTCATTGTGGCAAAAAAATAAATAAATCTTATTAGAAATACGTTACTGCAACTATTATGTTTGTTGAAAAAATCTTCTTTCTGTTAAATAGAAATTGGGGAAAACGTATATACACAAGAGGGCTAATAATACAGACTTCAACTGTATAAACAAAACACATACTGTATAAACTTAAAAACTGTATAAATTAAAAACAAAAACCCATTAAATAGCACCGAACAGACATGTAAACACCGCAATTAAACTATTACCGTCGTGTAGGATTTTCGCCACATTTTGCGACAGGATAGTCTTCACACATAGCTGTTTGACGCTATTCTCTGCATCTACCAAGTCAGTAAAGGACCACAGAGACCTGCATCACAAAATGCATAGTTTTTTCCCCCCATATGGCGCGCGTACATTTAAGGCACTGTTAATGGATTTCTTAAATCAGCGCTAATTTGCTATTGTGTTCACGTGCTCAACAGAAATGGTTGTGATTGGCCTAGAAGGTCATCAGTTCACCCTCCGCTGTTTACCGAGCACAAACACAGACGAGCGATCTGCTTGATAACTCGACTGATCTTCATGGCTGCTTCGTGCTCCAGTGTCCGTGTATCTGTGTTTGCACTGGGTGAAGAGCGGTAAACTGATGAGAACTGATGAATACTATGATTAATCAGCACTGTTTATGAACGCGTTCAGCGGCATTTGAATGTAAGCGGGAAATGGACGTTTTTAAAACTTTAGTACCGGGACAACACTATTACAGACAACACGAGGATGTGCTACAGAGGACTACAGTGTTTTATCGCTCACCTAGTTACATAGGCTGAAGCATGAAAGCATCCCCACGGTGTTTAACTAGTGCCATGAATTGAAGCCTAGGAGGACACTTGAGCATATGACTCTTAAAGAGATTGTGATGTTGTTTTCATGCTAAATTGCTTTTAATTGTTTAAATTAAACTTACTGAATGATATTAAAGTGATGTTTACACCATTTCTGCATTTTGAATTCTCGGCAACAGCTGGAGGTTTATAGTCCACAGCATGTTACTGCAATGTTTACAGTGCTGGTCCTATACTTCTGGCTTTCTTCCCACCGCAGCTTCGCTTTGGTTCTTTAAAATGGCGGTCGCGTGAAATAAGCGTATTATTTACTTTAACCCTCTGTGTTCTATGGACAAGAAAGTCTAAAATCCAACCTACAAGCATTCGATCCAACTCAAATTCATTAATAAGTTTCTCAACCAAATCATTAAAGGAACATATCAAAAAGCAACTCATCTAAACACCCTAATCATATTATTGTCTTATTCAAATTAATAAACAATTAGATTACTGATGTCCATGTAAACGTAGTCGATGATAACATAAGTAATTTAAGTCACTTGATCATCCTATTTTTTTTTTTTAAATAACCGTTTAAATGGCAACACAATGAGTGAAATCTCACAAACAGGAACCACACAGGCAATCTTTCTAAACCATTTCTTGAGCAATGTTTCTCTATCATTTTTCTAGAACTCTCAGAAAGAAGTTTTTTTGTTTACACTCAGATCTCATTTCCACTTTGTCAACTCTACAGTTACACAAAACGTTGGCCAGCAGATGGTCATTTGCTCCAACAGACACCTGGTAGCAATGAGCGCAAATTATGACATAATCAAACTAGTGTAGCACCAACAGATGAGAAAGCCAAAGTTTAGCTCCCCGTTTCGACATCCAGCTAATGTTTACAATGTCACAAAACCACAGAGTGAGGCCAGGTGAGGACACCCGAACGCTCAGTCATGCTGGTGATACAATAGCAAAGTCATTGGTGTTAGCATATTAGTTGTTGCCAATTGCATAATTTATTTGGCTCACCCCTCAGTGTCAATAAGAGAGAAGGAAACTGATACAATCAATTCTGAGAATATTACAATACTAAGAATTAACCGGATGCTTTGGTTTAACCAATGCTGCATCCAGTTCCTAAGCTTGTTCAATACAATATTCTGGAGTTTTGTTGTGTTTGTTGTTTTTTGAGAAGAAATATGTAATATCTTAAGATGAATCGTTGTATATTATCTTCAGATGCCCAATAGATGTCATCCCAGTTAAGGTCTAATGTGGTAAACCTCATCCTTGGTGACTATTAACTGGGAAAACCTTGTGAAACCGACTGGCCTTGATCAGATGTTTACATTTCTCACTATTCCCAAATTTACATTTCAATACTTGATTTCAATTCCATGTTTAAATTGTGCACAATACTGACATGTTCCTTGATCATTCTGAGATTATATAGCAAGAGGCATGCCTTAATTCGATTTTTGTTTAGTTTGATTTTGACCTTAATCGGATTAAATTAACAAAAAAAATAATCATTTTTATTTTTAAATAATAAAATAAAACATATATATATAATTTAAAAAAAAATTTGCTGTTTACATGACAGACTCTTAATCAGAGTATTGTCTTAATTGGGTTAAAATTATTAGATTATAGGTGTCCATGTTAACGTACTCATTGAGAGATGATCATAGAAGCCGTTTCAATGAGGCTAAAATAAGGATAATTTGAAGTTTTGGGTTCAAAACTGAGATTAAGTCCATTTTTTATAGCTTTTTAATGTGTTTTTGTTTTTGATTTATACAGTTTTAAGTCAAACGGTATTTGCTTTGTCTGAGTTTATAGCAATTCTGAGTTTTTATAGTTCTTATTTATAGCTAATGACTCACAACTCTGACTTTTCCCCTCACAATTCTGTTATTACTCACATTTCTGGGTTTTTAGCATACAATAATGAGTTAAAATGTACACTGTAAAACCCAAAAAGTTAAGGTAACTCAAACCATTTGAGGAAACTGATTGCAACAAACCATTTAAGTTCAAAAACTAATCTTAATAAGTACTGTGAACTTAATCCATTTGAGTAAATGAAGCAATTTGAGCACAGTAAAACCCAATAAATGAAGAGAACTCAAACCAACTAAGTACTGTGAAACCCAATAAGTTAAAGCAACTCAAACTGTTTGAGGAAACCGACTGCTACAAACCAGTTGAGTTAAAAAACCTAATCTATATGAGTACTGTGAACTTACTCCATTTAAGTTGAAGTAATGAGTATTTAATTTACTCATTACCTTCAACACTGAGCTCAAAACTCTGTTCAAATGAGTAGAATTAACTTTCAGTCAATTTTGAGTTAACTACACTCATTTCATTTGATAAAGATGACCTTTGGGATGTACAGTGTAGCAATATTTTAATTATTTTTTCTTACTATGTAATTGAGAGTTTCTTTCACATAATTCTGATTTTATTTACAGGGAAGTACGCAATTTCGGACACAACCAAACTGGTTTATTTGCTTGGTTTTATTTTGAGAAACCTTGCTACACACCTGTTTTGAGCAAGTTTTCTTCAAAACAGTGATACTATTTTTTAGTTTTATGTGTAGGCTTATTTTACAGCACTGTGAAAATACTCAAAAAATGTCTCTGTCAACGTTTTCAAATTATTTCTTTTGATTTACCAAAGTCACACAAGTGGCAATTTCACATATGTCACATCTATAATGTAGCCTTTTTCCTCATAAATGCAAAAATTCATTCATTCATTCATTTATTCATTCATTAATTTTCTTTTACTTAGTCCCTTTATTAATCTGGGGTCACCACAGCGGAATAAACCGCCTAAAGGCAAAAATGTTAAATAAAATAAAATAAATGTTTTTGAGAGGCAAAAAACAGAGAGGCAACTCCTTTCCATTTGATTAGGATTATTTCTTTTGGGTTGTGCAGAGGTTTGTTTTTGGGTTTTTTTATTTTATATATTTTATCTACATATAGTTTTAGAAACATTTTCAATTTATTTAAAAATAAAAAACCAGTATTGAATAAAAGATTGCAGCAACTTTGAAACTTAGCAGAAATGGTGCTACATCATGCATATTACATTTTAAAGAGGAAAAAAAATGTTAAATATATAGAATTTAAATAAATAAATAAAAAATAGACAAAAGCCAAAGGGAAAACTCTATAAGGTTATACACTGAATGCCATTTTTGACTTTTAAAAGATTTTTAGGTTTTTTTAGGCCTTTTAAAGATAAAATATATGACTTATAGTCAACAAAAAATTGCCAATATTGGAGACTTTTCCAAAACTGTACACTTGTGAGTAAAAACTTGCCCATTATAATAAAAAGATGAACAATGTACTAAATGCAAGCTTTAGTAATAAAAGAAAATGTCAAAAGTATTTAAACAAATTTTATCTTTTCTGAGAGAAAGGTGCATAGTTCAGTCCAAAATAGTTTCACACAAATACATTCACAAAAAAACTAATCTTTCAAGTCACAACATATACATTTGTTCCCCTTCATATGGGAACTTCAACGTGTGTCTGTTATTAAACAGACTTTTGGGAGTGCTTTAGACGACCAATCACATCTGAAGATAAGAAAACGGGCCAATGAAATGCCAATTGAATTGGCGGAGCTTAGCTCCACAGCTGAAACTGATGAGCCAATTAGGGCTATATCAGTCAGCTGCTGGAGCCAGCTCATCAGAATTGTTGCTTCAGACCCGATCTGAGACTGAAGAACCCTTCTGCTGAGCTGACTTCCAACATTGAAGAAAGCATTATTCTCACCAGTGCGAGGGAAGACGTTCTAGCGGCGGTCGAGCTGGGTTTCCCGTCCCCTTGGCGTTTCGCTGGTGACCTGAAAGAGCAGTTTGTTAAAAGAGCAGAATTCCCTAAGAGAGCACACGGTCGTGCAGCGCGTCTTTTTAAAGATGTCGTTTCGACCGTGCGTTTCTGGATGCGGTGGTTTCCTCTCCCCGGATGACAGGCACGAGTACTGCGTCACATGCTTGGGGGTCCAACATGTTGATGCGGTGCTCGCGGACAGTTCTTGCCCGCATTGCGATGGCTTGACTGTTGCGCAACTGAGGTCACGGCGAGCTCTTTTATTAGGGCAAGTCACCCCTGCTGCTCCCCGCCAAGCGGTTAGCACTCGGGCAGGCCTGAGGGTTACAGTGGGGGCTAATCCGTCGCCTTCGGGCCCGCGGACCCCTCGCTCCTCGTCAGTGCGCTCTGTTTCTGCTTCGAGTGTTAGCGCTGGTCCATCCTCTGGGTTGGCCGCGCTCTCATTAGATGACACCGGGGACGTGATGTCCATCGCTGCATCGGAGGGCGGGCTGACATGCTCTGATGAAGATCCGGACCCCCTGCCACCCTCCGGGGTTATCAGTGAGGTTTCGGATCTGGAGTCAGACATGTTAGCCGTGTTATTCCGGGTTGCTTCGGCCGTGGGACTGGAGATGGCTTGTCCCCCAGAACCGGGGCCGGACCGCTTAGATGGGTGTTACGTGGGGGTGAAGAAGGCGAAGCCTTTTAGACCCCCCGTCCCCTTCTTCCCGGAGGTACACAGAGAGCTCACGCAGGCATGGAGGGCACATTTTTCTGCCCGGTCCTCGTGCGCTCCCGCTCTCACCTCCCTCGATGACGGAGCGGCCAGGGGTTATGAGGCGATTCCCCAGGCGGAGCGTGCTCTGTCCGCAGAGCTGCTCCACTCGGAGAGGTCCGCCCTCACTCCCTTCCAAAGCGTGCAGGTTATCTGAGTCTCTCACGGCCAGAGCCTGCACTGCTGCGGGCCAGGCCACCTCCGCTCTGCACGCTATGGCCACCTATCAACGCTACCAAGCCGAGAAGCTGGCCAAGATGCAGGAGGGCGGTTCTCCCCCAGGCTTGCTGCATGAGCTCCGCACGGCAACCGATTATGCTCTCATGACTATTAAATCGGCTGCTCGTGCCCTGGGGAAGACGATGGCCACATTAGTGGTCCAGGAATGCCACCCCTGGCTGAGCTTGGCTATATGAGAGACGTTGACAAAGCTTGCTTTCTTAACGCTCCCGTATCCCAGGCCGGCCTTTTTCGGCGACACCGTCGGGGAGTTCACCCAGGAATTCTCCGCGGTGAAAAGCAGTCCAAGGCGAGGGGTGAGGTCATCTATCAGCGGGCTCGAAAAACTGCTCCTCCCGCTGCCCCTTCCGCTGCGGTTGCTCTTCGCCGAGGGCGTCCACCCGCGGCTTCATCTGCTCCGCTTTCGCTGCCCGCTCCGGCCAGGCGGCAATGCCGAGCCTCCCGCGGGACTGCAACGCCCCCGCCCCAGGGCGCCGCTAAGTCCAGTAAACGGACCGCGAAGCGTTCCTGGGACGGGCCATTCGGAAAAGAGGGGACCTGCTCTTTCCTCGGTGGGGGGCCGAGGATTATTAAATCAGTCCACAACGACTTTAAACTCCTCGCTGCCGGCCCCTGGGCTGGCGGCAACCAAATTTCCAAAAGAGCAGTTTCCTCTCTCTCCGGATGCGCGAGCCCGAGTACTGCCAGTCTGGGACGCTCCGCCTTTCAGCTCGCAGCACCGGGACCCTTCGCCTCAGGCCCTCAGAGTGCAGCAGGACGGACTCCTTTCTCTCACTCTGGCCTCACCGCGGGATCCAGGGAGGAAGGTAAGAGAAATTCTCTTATTTTCAGCTCTTCCCCGGGACGCACCGCTTCCCGGGATGAGCACTCCCATCCCGAACTGCCCCTCCGCTGGCACGTCAGTGATCGCTCCGATGGTGCCATTAGCGCGCGCTCTGCCAGCCTGGTTAGCGCTGCCCAGCGCATCGCGGTGGCTCATACGGACGGTCTGACTCGGCTATGCGATTCAGTTCGCTATTCGCCCTCCCAAGTTCACGGGTGTCCTTTTCACGAGGGTGATCCCCGTGAGCGCCCCTGTCTTGCGAGAGGAGATTGCGGTCCTCCTGGCGAAGGACGCAATCGAGCAGGTCCCTCCAGCCGAGATGGAGTCCGGGTTCTACAGCCCGTATTTCATCGTGCCCAAAAAGAGCGGGGGGTTAAGACCAATCCTAGATCTGCGCAGACTGAACTGTCATTTATACTAAATGCTTTCAGAATGCTTACGCAGAAACGCTTGCTTCAGAGCGTCCGTCCACAAGATTGGTCTGCAGCCATAGACCTGAAGGACGCGTATTTTCATGTCTCTATTCTTCCACGCCACCGCCCTTTTCTCCGGTTTGCGTTCGAAGGACGAGCGTGGCAGTACAAAGTCCTCCCCTTCGGGCTCTCTCTGTCTCCGCGGGTTTTCACCAAGCTCGCGGAGGGTGCTCTGCGCCACTGCGGCTTGCGGGCATCCGCACACTCAACTATCTCGATGACTGGCTCATTTTAGCCTCCTCTCGCGATCAGTTGATTATGCACAGAGTCAAAGTGCTTCGGCACCTCGACCAGTTGGGGTTTCAGGTCAACCGAGAGAAGAGCAAACTTTGCCCTGTGCAGAGGATCTCTTACCTCGGGCTGGAGCTGGATTCGGTTGCTATGGTTGCGCGCCTCTTCGAGGAGCGCGCCAGGCTAATGCTTTCCTGTGTAACGAGCTCCACAGGAAAATAGTGGTCCCACTGAAATGTTTTCAGAGGCTCCTGGGGCATATGGCATCCGCAGCCGCGGTCTCGCCGCTCGGTTTGCTTCATATGAGACCACTTCAGCGTTGGCTTCGCGATCGAGTCCCCAGACGGGCATGGCGCGCGGGTACGCACCGGGTGAACATCACTCTGCTGTGTCTCCGCACCCTCAGCCCCTGGACGGATCTGGCTTTTCTACGGGCCGGAGTGCCCCTAGGGCTAGTATCCAGGCATGTTGTCGTAATGACACATGCCTCCAGCACGGGCTGGGGGGCCGTGTGCAACGAGCATGCAGCCGCGGGTTCGTGGTCCGGACCCCGCCTGCATTGGCATATCAACTGCCTGGAGCTGTTGGCAGTGTATCTGGCTCTCCGCCGCTTTTTTCCGGTGTTGGAGCAGAAACACATGCTGGTCAGGACGGACAGCATGGCGGCGGTGGCTTATATCAACCATATGGAGGGTATGCGCTCTCGCCGCATGCCTCAGCTCGCTCGCCGTCTGCTCCTTTGGAGTCACACGCGGCTGAAATCACTGTGTGCCATTCACATCCCGGGCGAGCTCAACCGTGCAGCCGATGCGCTCTCACGGCAGCTAGTGTCCCGAGGAGAGTGGAGACTCCACCCCGATTCGGTCCAGCTGATATGGGCGCGCTTTGGGGAAGCCCAGATCGATCTGTTGCTTCCACCGAGAACGCACATTGCCAGCTGTTTTATTCCCTGACCGAGGCCCCCCTCGGCACGGATGCACTGGCTCACAGCTGGCCATCGGGCACGCGCAAATATGCGTTTCCCCCAGTGAGCCTAATCGCACAAACTTTGTGCAAAGTCAGGGAGGACGAGGAGCAGGTCTTGTTTGTTGCGCCCCTCTGGCCCAACCGGACCTGGGTTTCGGAGCTCACACTCCTCGCGGCGGCCCCTCCTTGGCGCATTCCCCTAAGGGAGGACCTCCTCTCTCAGGGACGGGGCACCATCTGGCACCCACGCCCAGATCTCTGGAACCTCCACGTGTGGTCCATAGACGGAGCGCGGAGGACTTTGGTGACTTACCGCCCGCGGTACTTAACACCATCACTCAGGCTAGAGCACCCTCTACGAGGCATGCCTACGCCCTGAAGTGGAGTCTATTCTCTGAGTGGTGCGCTTCTCCCCGAGAAGACCCCCGAACTTGCCAGATTAGCATTGTGTTATCCTTCCTTCAGGATAAGCTGGAGCGTAGGCTGTCACCCTCCACACTGAAGGTTTACGTGGCGGCATCTCCGCTCATCATGACGCGGTGGATGGCAACACGCTCGGGAAGCATGATCTAATCATCCGATTCCTCAGAGGCGCGCGGCGATTAAATCCATCCCGCCCCCCTCTCATGCCCTCTTGGATCTCTCTTTAGTCCTGGTGGCTGCAGAGAGATCTGTTTTAGCCACTCGATTCTGTATTCTGTCATTATGACAGCTCTGCTGATCGCATTGGCGCCATTCAAGAGAGTTGGGGATCTGGAGGCATTTTCGGTCAGCGAATCGTGCCTTGAATTCGGGCCGGGTTACTCTCACGTTGTCCTGAGACCCCGACCTGGCTATGTGCCCAAGGTTCCTACCACCCCATTTATAGATCAGGTGGTGAACCTGCAAGCGCTGCCTGCGGAGGAGGCAGGCTCAGCCCACTCACTGCTTTGTCCCGTTCGCGCTTTGCGCCTTTACGTGGAACGAACGCAAAATGTAAGATCATGTGAACAGCTCTTTATCTGTTATGGTGGCCGGCAGAAGGGAAGTGCCGTGTCAAAACAGAGGTTGGCCCACTGGTTAGTTGATGCCATCGCCCTCACTTATCAATGCCAGGGCGAGCCGCGCCCTCCTAACGTGAGAGCGCACTCCACTAGAGGTGTCGCTTCCTCATTGGCGTTAGCACGCGGCGCCTCTCTCACAGATATCTGCAGAGCTGCGGGTTGGGCGACACCTAACACATTTGCGAGGTTTTATAACCTCCGAGTGGAGCAGTTTTCTCCTGGTTATTGGGAAATCCCAATCAATCGGGGGAGAATTAAGCTCGGTGTCACAAACGCTTGCTGCGCCAGGCTCCCTAAACCGGAGATGCGTGCGCTTTTTCCTATTCTACTAGTAAGTTTCCCTTCTCAGGCGAACCCTAGAGAATTCCTCCGAGGCCCCCAGCATCGACTCAGCGGAGGAGTCGAGTGCATGGCTCAGTGTGCGGTTGGTATGCCCATTAGGTCTACACGCATATTGAGGATCGGTGCCAGCTATGTGCATCCCCATTTGGTGATGTCATATGCATTATTACCACGGTGTGTTCTCCCTTATTAGGCGGTCCCGTGTCTTCCCTAAACCGCTAACCAGCTTATCATATGTAGCACTCCCCCTCATTAGGGCTAGTCCATATGTCTCCTTACCATCAGGTCTCCCCTTTTAGGGTAGCAGGTGGTCTCCGCTGCGTCCTCCCCCTTCGGGGACTGGCACGCTTTCCCAACGTACTGTCGTATTTCCAAAATCCCTAGTCTATATTAGCTAGGTAAAAGCACACTTACGACCCCCGATTTAAAACTTTTATTCCCATGTAATGGTAATATGTTGGGCCTAGGGGACGTTGGAAGGTTGCGCTCTTGGTGATGTCAGTTCGCTCACGCTTTGGCTTGGCAAACTACACATCAGGGACGCGACAGGCTTAGCTGCTGTGGCGCTTTCCATACAGTCTCCCAAAAGTCTGTTTAATAACAGACACACGTTGAAGTTCCCATATGAAGGGGAACGTCCTGGTTACGTACGTAACCCACGTTCCCCGAATAGGGAACGGAGACGTGTGTCTCCACTGCCACAGCACCTGAGTCTCCAGCTGGGAGCTGAGCGATCGGCTCTTCAGCAGGCAAATTCTGATGAGCTGGCTCCAGCAGCTGACTGATATAGCCCTAATTGGCTCATCAGTTTCAGCTGTGGAGCTAAGCTCCGCCAATTCAATTGGCATTTCATTGGCCCGTTTTCTTATCTTCAGATGTGATTGGTCGTCTAAAGCACTCCCAAAAGTCTGTTTAATAACAGACACACGTCTCCGTTCCCTATTCGGGGAACGTGGGTTACGTACGTAACCAGGACGTTTTCAATATTGAGCATATACAGTTAAAGTCAGAATTATTAGCCCCCCTGAATTATTATTAGTACTGTTTATTTTTCCCCCAATTTCTGTTTAACGGAGAGAAGATTTTTTTCAACACATTTCTAAACATAAAAGTTTTAATAACTTATTGTTAATAACTGATTTATTTTATCTTTGTCATGATGACAGTAAATAATATTTGACTAGATATTTTTCAAGACACTTCTATACAGCATAAAGTGACATTTTAAAGGCTTAACTAGGTTAATTAGGTTAACTAGGCAGGTTAGGGTAATTAGGCAAGTTGTTGTATAACGATGGTTTGTTCTGTAGACTATGGGGGGGGGGGGGGGGGGGGGGGGGGAATGAAAAAACTGCTTTTATTCTTGACGATATAAAATAAATAAGACTTTCTCCAGAACAAAAAATATTATCAGACATTCTTCCTCTGTTAAACATCATTTGGGAAATAATTAAATAAAAAATAAATAAATACATAAATCAATCAAAGGGGGGCTAATAATTCTGACTTCAACTGTATTTACTAAAGTATCATATTAAGGATGTATTATATTTGATATGCAATTTATTTAACTTTGTTAGTTAGGTTGTGCAGTTTAATTCACAGATTTGTATGTGGTAAACGTGAATACTTTTTGTTCACAATGCATGTTAATTTCCCTCAATTAAAATAAATTACATTTAAGGATTTATATTTTTCAAATCCCATAACTCTCTGGTTAATGTGTTTAGGTAAATATAAAAAAAACTTTCAATACTCTT